>NW_027614264.1:0-28292 GCF_965212315.1 Lampetra planeri | reverse complement strand
TGCCACTTCCGGGCCACTTCCGGGCCACTTCCGGGCCACTTCCGGGCCACTTCCGGGCCACTTCCGGGCATCTTCCGGGCCTCTTCCGGGCCCCTTCCGGGCCACTTCCGGGCCCCTTCCGGGCCACTTCCGGGCCCCTTCCGGGCCACTTCCAGGCCACTTCCGGGCCCCTTCCGGGGCCCCTTCCGGGCCACTTCCGGGCCACTTCCGGGCCACTTCGGGCCCCTTCCGGGCCACTTCCGGGCCACTTCCGGGCCACTTCCGGACCACTTCCGGGCCACTTCCGGGCAACTTCCGGACCACTTCCGGGCCACTTCCGGGCCACTTCCGGCCCCTTCCGGGCCACTTTCGGGCCACTTCCGGGCCCCTTCCGGGCCACTTCCGGGCCACTTCCGGGCCACTTCCGGGCCACTTCCGGGCCACTTCCGGGCCACTTCCGGGCCACTTCCGGGCCACTTCCGGGCCACTTCCGGGCCACTTCCGGGCCACTTCCGGCCACTTCCGGGCCATTTCCGGGCAACTTCCGTGCCACTTCCGGGCCACTTCCGGGCCACTTCCGGGCCACTTCCGGGCCACTTCCGGGCATCTTCCGGGCCACTTCCGGGAAATTTCCGGGCCACTTCCGGGCCAATTTTGAGCCATTTTCGGGCCACTTCCGGGCCACTTCCGGGCCACTTCCGGGCCACTTCCGGGCCCCTTCCGGGCCACTTTCCGGGCCACTTTCCGGGCCACTTTCTGGGCCACTTTTGGACCACTTCCGGGCCACTTCCGGGCCACTTCCGGGCCACTTCCGGGCCACTTCCGGGCCCCTTCCGGGCCACTTCCGGGCCACTTCGGGCCCCTTCCGGACCACTTCCGGGCCACTTCCGGGCCACTTCCGGGCCACTTCCAGGCCCCTTCCGGGCCACTTCCGGGCCACTTATGGGCCACTTCCGGGCCACTTCCGGGCCACTTCCGGGACACTTCCGGGCCACTTCCGGGCCACTTCCGGGCCACTTCCGGGCCACTTCCGGGCCACTTCCGGGCCCCTTCCGGGCCACTTCCGGGCCACTTCCGGGCCACTTCCGGGCCTCTTCCGGGCCACTTCCGGGCCACTTCCGGGCAACTTCCGTGCCACTTCCGGGCCACTTCCGGGCCACTTCCGGGCCACTTCCGGGCCACTTCCGGGCCACTTCCGGGCATCTTCCGGGCCTCTTCCGGGCCCCTTCCGGGCCACTTCCGGGCCCCTTCCGGGCCACTTCCGGGCCCCTTCCGGGCCACTTCCAGGCCACTTCCGGGCCCCTTCCGGGCCCCTTCCGGGCCACTTCCGGGCCACTTCCGGGCCACTTCGGGCCCCTTCCGGGCCACTTCCGGGCCACTTCCGGGCCACTTCCGGACCACTTCCGGGCCACTTCCGGGCAACTTCCGGACCACTTCCGGGCCACTTCCGGGCCACTTCCGGGCCCCTTCCGGGCCACTTTCGGGCCACTTCCGGGCCACTTCCGGGCCACTTCCGGGCCACTTCCGGGCCACTTCCGGGCCACTTCCGGGCCACTTCCGGGCCACTTCCGGCCACTTTTGGGCCATTTCCGGGCCACTTCCGGGCCACTTCCGGGCCACTTCCGGGCCACTTCCGGGCCACTTCCGGGCCACTTCCGGGCCACTTCCGGGCCACTTCCGGGAAATTTCCGGGCCACTTCCGGGCCAATTTTGAGCCATTTTCGGGCCACTTCCGGGCCACTTCCGGGCCACTTCCGGGCCACTTCCGGGCCCCTTCCGGGCCACTTTCCGGGCCACTTTCCGGGCCACTTTCCGGGCCACTTTCTGGGCCACTTTTGGACCACTTCCGGGCCACTTCCGGGCCACTTCCGGGCCCCTTCCGGGCCACTTCCGGGCCACTTCCGGGCCACTTCCGGACCACTTCCGGGCCACTTCCGGGCCACTTCCGGGCCACTTCCGGGCCACTTCCGGGCCCCTTCCGGGCCACTTATGGGCCACTTCCGGGCCCCTTCCGGGCCACTTCCGGGCCACTTCCGGGCCACTTCCGGGCCACTTCCGGGCCACTTCCGGGACACTTCCGGGCCACTTCCGGGCCACTTCCGGGCCACTTCTGGGCCACTTCCGGGCCACTTCCGGGCCCCTTCCGGGCCACTTCCGGGCCACTTCCGGGCCACTTCCGGGCCTCTTCCGGGCCACTTCCGGGCCACTTCCGGGCCACTTCCGGGCCACTTCCGGGCAACTTCCGGGCCACTTCCGGGCCACTTCCGGGCAACTTCCGGACCACTTCCGGGCCACTTCCGGGCCACTTCCGGGCCCCTTCCGGGCCACTTTCGGCCACTTCCGGGCCCCTTCCGGGCCATTTCCGGGCCACTTCCGGGCCACTTCCGGGCCACTTCCGGGCCACTTCCGGGCCACTTCCGGGCCACTTCTGGGCCAATTTCGGGCCACTTCCGGGCCACTTCCGGCCACTTCCGGGCCATTTCCGGGCCACTTCCGGGCCACTTCCGGGCCATTTACGGGACACTTCCGGGCCACTTCCGGGCCATTTCCGGGCAACTTCCGGGCCACTTCCGGGCCACTTCCGGGCCCCTTCCGGGCCACTTTCCGGGCCACTTTCCGGGCCACTTTCTGGGCCACTTCCGGACCACTTCCGGGCCACTTCCGGGCCACTTCCGGGCCACTTCCGGGCCACTTCCGGGCCACTTCCGGGCCACTTTCGGACCACTTCCGGGCCACTTCCGGCCACTTCCGGGCCACTTCCGGGCCACTTCCGGGCCCCTTCCGGGCCACTTCCGGGCCACTTCCGGGCCACTTCCGGACCACTTCCGGGCCACTTCCGGGCCACTTCCGGGCCACTTCCGGGCCACTTCCGGGCCCCTTCCGGGCCACTTATGGGCCACTTCCGGGCCCCTTCCGGGCCACTTCCGGGCCACTTCCGGGCCACTTCCGGGCCACTTCCGGGCCACTTCCGGGACACTTCCGGGCCACTTCCGGGCCACTTCCGGGCCACTTCCGGGCCACTTCCGGGCCACTTCCGGGCCACTTCCGGGCCCCTTCCCGGCCACTTCCGGGCCACTTCCGGGCCACTTCCGGGCCTCTTCCGGGCCACTTCCGGGCCACTTCCGGGCCACTTCCGGGCCACTTCCGGGCCACTTCCGGGCCACTTCCGGGCCACTTCCGGGCCCCTTCCGGGCCACTTTCCGGGCCACTTTCCGGGCCACTTTCCGGGCCACTTTCTGGGCCACTTTTGGACCACTTCCGGGCCACTTCCGGGCCACTTCCGGGCCCCTTCCGGGCCACTTCCGGGCCACTTCCGGGCCACTTCCGGACCACTTCCGGGCCACTTCCGGGCCACTTCCGGGCCACTTCCGGGCCACTTCCGGGCCCCTTCCGGGCCACTTATGGGCCACTTCCGGGCCCCTTCCGGGCCACTTCCGGGCCACTTCCGGGCCCCTTCCGGGCCACTTCCGGGCCACTTCCGGGCCACTTCCGGGCCCCTTCCGGGCCACTTATGGGCCACTTCCGGGCCCCTTCCGGGCCACTTCCGGGCCACTTCCGGGCCCCTTCCGGGCCACTTATGGGCCACTTCCGGGCCCCTTCCGGGCCACTTCCGGGCCACTTCCGGGCCAACTTCCGGGCCACTTCCGGGCCACTTCCGGGACACTTCCGGGCCACTTCCGGGCCACTTCCGGGCCACTTCTGGGGCCACTTCCGGGCCACTTCCGGGCCACTTCCGGGCCTCTTCCGGGCCACTTCCGGGCCACTTCCGGGCCACTTCCGGGCCACTTCCGGGCAACTTCCGGGCCACTTCCGGGCCACTTCGGGCAACTTCCGGACCACTTCCGGGCCACTTCCGGGCCACTTCCGGGCCCCTTCCGGGCCACTTTCGGGCCACTTCCGGGCCCCTTCCGGGCCATTTCCGGGCCACTTCCGGGCCACTTCCGGGCCACTTCGGGC
Organism: Lampetra planeri; assembly: GCF_965212315.1. Classification (NCBI taxonomy): domain Eukaryota; kingdom Metazoa; phylum Chordata; class Hyperoartia; order Petromyzontiformes; family Petromyzontidae; genus Lampetra; species Lampetra planeri. The sequence continues at coordinate 24,356 of NW_027614264.1, read as the reverse complement.
CACTTCCGGGCCACTTCCGGGCCACTTCTGGGCCAATTTCGGGCCACTTCCGGGCCACTTCCGGCCACTTCCGGGCCATTTCCGGGCCACTTCCGGGCCACTTCCGGGCCATTTACGGGACACTTCCGGGCCACTTCCGGGCCATTTCCGGGCAACTTCCGGGCCACTTCCGGGCCACTTCCGGGCCCCTTCCGGGCCACTTTCCGGGCCACTTTCCGGGCCACTTTCTGGGCCACTTCCGGACCACTTCCGGGCCACTTCCGGGCCACTTCCGGGCCACTTCCGGGCCACTTCCGGGCCACTTCCGGGCCACTTTCGGACCACTTCCGGGCCACTTCCGGGCCACTTCCGGGCCACTTCCGGGCCACTTCCGGGCCCCTTCCGGGCCACTTCCGGGCCACTTCCGGGCCACTTCCGGACCACTTCCGGGCCACTTCCGGGCCACTTCCGGGCCACTTCCGGGCCACTTCCGGGCCCCTTCCGGGCCACTTATGGCCACTTCCGGGCCCCTTCCGGGCCACTTCCGGGCCACTTCCGGGCCACTTCCGGGCCACTTCCGGGCCACTTCCGGGACACTTCCGGGCCACTTCCGGGCCACTTCCGGGCCACTTCCGGCCACTTCCGGGCCACTTCCGGGCCACTTCCGGGCCACTTCCGGGCCACTTCCGGGCCACTTCCGGGCCACTTCCGGGCCTCTTCCGGGCCACTTCCGGGCCACTTCCGGGCCACTTCCGGGCAACTTCCGGGCCACTTCCGGGACACTTCCGGGCAACTGCCGGACCACTTCCGGGCCACTTCCGGGCAACTTCCGGGCCCCTTCCGGGCCACTTTCGGGCCACTTCCGGGCCCCTTCCGGGCCATTTCCGGGCCACTTCCGGGCCACTTCCGTGCCACTTCCGAGCCACTTCCGGGCCACTTCCGGGCCACTTCCGGGCCAATTTCGGGCCACTTCCGGGCCACTTCCGGCCACTTCCGGGCCATTTCCGGGCCACTTCCGGGCCACTTCCGGGCCATTTCCGGGCAACTTCCGGGCCACTTCCGGGCCACTTCCGGGCCACTTCCGGGCCCCTTCCGGGCCACTTTCCGGGCCACTTTCCGGGCCACTTTCTGGGCCACTTCCGGACCACTTCCGGGCCACTTCCGGGCCACTTCCGGGCCACTTCCGGGCCACTTCCGGGCCACTTCCGGGCCCCTTCCGGGCCACTTCCGGGCCACTTCCGGGCCACTTCCGGGCCACTTCCGGGCCACTTCCGGGCCACTTCCGGGCCCCTTCCGGGCCACTTCCGGGCCACTTCCGGGCCACTTCCGGGCCACTTCCGGCCACTTCCGGCCACTTCCGGGCCACTTTCCGGGCCACTTTCTGGGCCACTTCCGGACCACTTCCGGGCCACTTCCGGGCCACTTCCGGGCCACTTCCGGGCCACTTCCGGGCCACTTCCGGGCCACTTTCGGACCACTTCCGGGCCACTTCCGGGCCACTTCCGGGCCACTTCCGGGCCACTTCCGGGCCCCTTCCGGGCCACTTCCGGGCCACTTCCGGGCCACTTCCGGACCACTTCCGGGCCACTTCCGGGCCACTTCCGGGCCACTTCCGGGCCACTTCCGGGCCCCTTCCGGGCCACTTATGGGCCACTTCCGGGCCCCTTCCGGGCCACTTCCGGGCCACTTCCGGGCCACTTCCGGGCCACTTCCGGGCCACTTCCGGGACACTTCCGGGCCACTTCCGGGCCACTTCCGGGCCACTTCCGGGCCACTTCCGGGCCACTTCCGGGCCACTTCCGGGCCACTTCCGGGCCCCTTCCGGGCCACTTCCGGGCCACTTCCGGGCCACTTCCGGGCCTCTTCCGGGCCACTTCCGGGCCACTTCCGGGCCACTTCCGGGCCACTTCCGGGCAACTTCCGGGCCACTTCCGGGACACTTCCGGGCAACTGCCGGACCACTTCCGGGCCACTTCCGGCAACTTCCGGGCCCCTTCCGGGCCACTTTCGGGCCACTTCCGGGCCCCTTCCGGGCCATTTCCGGGCCACTTCCGGGCCACTTCCGGGCCACTTCCGAGCCACTTCCGGGCCACTTCCGGGCCACTTCTGGGCCAATTTCGGGCCACTTCCGGGCCACTTCCGGCCACTTCCGGGCCATTTCCGGGCCACTTCCGGGCCACTTCCGGGCCATTTCCGGGCAACTTCCGGGCCACTTCCGGGCCACTTCCGGGCCACTTCCGGGCCCCTTCCGGGCCACTTTCCGGGCCACTTTCCGGGCCACTTTCTGGGCCACTTCCGGACCACTTCCGGGCCACTTCCGGGCCACTTCCGGGCCACTTCCGGGCCACTTCCGGGCCACTTCCGGGCCCCTTCCGGGCCACTTCCGGGCCACTTCCGGGCCACTTCCGGGCCACTTCCGGGCCACTTCCGGGCCACTTCCGGGCCCCTTCCGGGCCCCTTCCGGGCCACTTCCGGGCCACTTCCGGGCCACTTCCGGGCCACTTCCGGGCCACTTCCGGGCCACTTCCGGGCCACTTCCGGGCCACTTCCGGGCACTTCCGGGCCACTTCCGGGCCACTTCCGGGCCACTTCCGGGCCACTTCCGGGCCCCTTCCGGGCCCCTTCCGGGCCACTTCCGGACCACTTCCGGGCCACTTCCGGGCCCCTTCCGGCACTTCCGGACCACTTCCGGGCCACTTCCGGGCCACTTCCGGGCCACTTCCGGGGCCACTTCCGGGCCACTTCCGGGACACTTCCGGGCCACTCCGGGCCACTTTCCGTGCCACTTCCGGGCCACTTCCGGGCCACTTCCGGGCCACTTCCGGGCCACTTCCGAGCCACTTCCGGGACACTTCCGGGCCACTTCCGGGCCACTTCCGGGCCACTTCCGGGCCACTTCCGGGCCACTTCCGGGCCACTTCCGGGCCACTTTCGGACCACTTCCGGGCCACTTCCGGGCCACTTCCGGGCCACTTCCGGGCCACTTCCGGGCCACTTTCGGACCACTTCCGGGCCACTTCCGGGCCACTTCCGGGCCACTTCCGGGCCACTTCCGGGCCCCTTCCGGGCCACTTCCGGGCCACTTCCGGGCCACTTCCGGACCACTTCCGGGCCACTTCCGGGCCACTTCCGGGCCACTTCCGGGCCACTTCCGGGCCCCTTCCGGGCCACTTATGGGCCACTTCCGGGCCCCTTCCGGGCCACTTCCGGGCCACTTCCGGGCCACTTCCGGGCCACTTCCAGGCCACTTCCGGGACACTTCCGGGCCACTTCCGGGCCACTTCCGGGCCACTTCCGGGCCACTTCCGGGCCACTTCCGGGCCACTTCCGGGCCACTTCCGGGCCACTTCCGGGCCACTTCCGGGCCACTTCCGGGCCTCTTCCGGGCCACTTCCGGGCCACTTCCGGGCCACTTCCGGGCAACTTCCGGGCCACTTCCGGGACACTTCCGGGCAACTGCCGGACCACTTCCGGGCCACTTCGGGCAACTTCCGGGCCCCTTCCGGGCCACTTTCGGGCCACTTCCGGGCCCCTTCCGGGCCATTTCCGGGCCACTTCCGGGCCACTTCCGGGCCACTTCCGAGCCACTTCCGGGCCACTTCCGGGCCACTTCCGGGCCAATTTCGGGCCACTTCCGGCCACTTCCGGGCCACTTCCGGGCCACTTCCGGGCCACTTCCGGGCCACTTCCGGGCCACTTCCGGGCCACTTCCGGGCCACTTCCGGGCCACTTCCGGGCCCCTTCCGGGCCACTTCCGGACCACTTCCGGGCCACTTCCGGGCCCCTTCCGGGCCACTTCCGGACCACTTCCGGGCCACTTCCGGGCCACTTCCGGGCCACTTCCGGGCCACTTCCGGGCCACTTCCGGGACACTTCCGGGCCACTTCCGGGCCACTTTCCGTGCCACTTCCGGGCCACTTCCGGGCCACTTCCGGGCCACTCCGGGCCACTTCCGAGCCACTTCCGGGACACTTCCGGGCCACTTCCGGGCCACTTCCGGGCCACTTCCGGGCCACTTCCGGGCCACTTCCGGGCCACTTCCGGGCCACTTTCGGACCACTTCCGGGGCCACTTCCGGGCCACTTCCGGGCCACTTCCGGGCCACTTCCGGGCCACTTTCGGACCACTTCCGGGCCACTTCCGGGCCACTTCCGGGCCACTTCCGGGCCACTTCCGGGCCCCTTCCGGGCCACTTCCGGGCCACTTCCGGGCCACTTCCGGACCACTTCCGGGCCACTTCCGGGCCACTTCCGGGCCACTTCCGGGCCACTTCCGGGCCCCTTCCGGGCCACTTATGGGCCACTTCCGGGCCCCTTCCGGGCCACTTCCGGGCCACTTCCGGGCCACTTCCGGGCCACTTCCAGGCCACTTCCGGGACACTTCCGGGCCACTTCCGGGCCACTTCCGGGCCACTTCCGGGCCACTTCCGGGCCACTTCCGGGCCACTTCCGGGCCACTTCCGGGCCACTTCCGGGCCACTTCCGGGCCACTTCCGGGCCTCTTCCGGGCCACTTCCGGGCCACTTCCGGGCCACTTCCGGGCAACTTCCGGGCCACTTCCGGGACACTTCCGGGCAAACTGCCGGACCACTTCCGGGCCACTTCCGGGCAACTTCCGGGCCCCTTCCGGGCCACTTTCGGGCCACTTCCGGGCCCCTTCCGGGCCATTTCCGGGCCACTTCCGGGCCACTTCCGGGCCACTTCCGAGCCACTTCCGGGCCACTTCCGGGCCACTTCCGGGCCAATTTCGGGCCACTTCCGGGCCACTTCCGGCCACTTCCGGGCCATTTCCGGGCCACTTCCGGGCCACTTCCGGGCCATTTCCGGGCAACTTCCGGGCCACTTCCGGGCCACTTCCGGGCCACTTCCGGGCTCCTTCCGGGCCACTTTCCGGGCCACTTTCCGGGCCACTTTCTGGGCCACTTCCGGACCACTTCCGGGCCACTTCCGGGCCACTTCCGGGCCACTTCCGGGCCACTTCCGGGCCACTTCCGGGCCCCTTCCGGGCCACTTCCGGGCCACTTCCGGGCCACTTCCGGGCCACTTCCGGGCCACTTCCGGGCCACTTCCGGGCCCCTTCCGGGCCACTTCCGGGCCACTTCCGGGCCACTTCCGGGCCACTTCCGGGCCACTTCCGGGCCACTTTCCGGGCCACTTTCTGGGCCACTTCCGGACCACTTCCGGGCCACTTCCGGGCCACTTCCGGGCCACTTCCGGGCCACTTCCGGGCCACTTCCGGGCCACTTTCGGACCACTTCCGGGCCACTTCCGGGCCACTTCCGGGCCACTTCCGGGCCACTTCCGGGCCCCTTCCGGGCCACTTCCGGGCCACTTCCGGGCCACTTCCGGACCACTTCCGGGCCACTTCCGGGCCACTTCCGGGCCACTTCCGGGCCACTTCCGGGCCCCTTCCGGGCCACTTATGGGCCACTTCCGGGCCCCTTCCGGGCCACTTCCGGGCCACTTCCGGGCCACTTCCGGGCCACTTCCGGGCCACTTCCGGGACACTTCCGGGCCACTTCCGGGCCACTTCCGGGCCACTTCCGGGCCACTTCCGGGCCACTTCCGGGCCACTTCCGGGCCACTTCCGGGCCCCTTCCGGGCCACTTCCGGGCCACTTCCGGGCCACTTCCGGGCCTCTTCCGGGCCACTTCCGGGCCACTTCCGGGCCACTTCCGGGCCACTTCCGGGCAACTTCCGGGCCACTTCCGGGACACTTCCGGGCAACTGCCGGACCACTTCCGGGCCACTTCCGGGCAACTTCCGGGCCCCTTCCGGGCCACTTTCGGGCCACTTCCGGGCCCCTTCCGGGCCATTTCCGGGCCACTTCCGGGCCACTTCCGGGCCACTTCCGAGCCACTTCCGGGCCACTTCCGGGCCACTTCTGGGCCAATTTCGGGCCACTTCCGGGCCACTTCCGGCCACTTCCGGGCCATTTCCGGGCCACTTCCGGGCCACTTCCGGGCCATTTCCGGGCAACTTCCGGGCCACTTCCGGGCCACTTCCGGGCCACTTCCGGGCCCCTTCCGGGCCACTTTCCGGGCCACTTTCCGGGCCACTTTCTGGGCCACTTCCGGACCACTTCCGGGCCACTTCCGGGCCACTTCCGGGCCACTTCCGGGCCACTTCCGGGCCACTTCCGGGCCCCTTCCGGGCCACTTCCGGGCCACTTCCGGGCCACTTCCGGGCCACTTCCGGGCCACTTCCGGGCCACTTCCGGGCCCCTTCCGGGCCACTTCCGGGCCACTTCCGGGCCACTTCCGGGCCACTTCCGGGCCACTTCCGGGCCACTTCCGGGCCACTTCCGGGCCACTTCCGGGCCACTTCCGGGCCACTTCCGGGCCACTTCCGGGCCACTTCCGGGCCACTTCCGGGCCACTTCCGGGCCCCTTCCGGGCCACTTCCGGACCACTTCCGGGCCACTTCCGGGCCCCTTCCGGGCCACTTCCGGACCACTTCCGGGCCACTTCCGGGCCACTTCCGGGCCACTTCCGGGCCACTTCCGGGCCACTTCCGGGACACTTCCGGCCACTTCCGGGCCACTTCCGTGCCACTTCCGGGCCACTTCCGGGCCACTTCCGGGCCACTTCCGGGCCACTTCCGAGCCACTTCCGGGACACTTCCGGGCCACTTCCGGGCCACTTCCGGGCCACTTTCCGGGCCACTTCCGGGCCACTTCCGGGACACTTCCGGGCCACTTCCGGGCCACTTCCGGGCCACTTCCGGGCCACTTCCGGGCCTCTTCCGGGCCACTTCCGGGCCACTTCCGGGCCACTTCCGGGCCACTTCCGGGCCACTTCCGGGCCACTTCCGGGCCACTTCCGGGCCACTTCCGGGCCACTTCCGGGCCACTTCCGGGCCACTTCCGGGCCACTTCCGGGCCACTTCCGGGACACTTCCGGGCCACTTCCGGGCCACTTCCGGGCCACTTCCGGGCCACTTCCGGGCCACTTCCGGGCCACTTCCGGGCCACTTCCGGCCACTTCCGGGCCACTTCCGGGCCACTTCCGGGCCACTTCCTGGCCATTTCCGGGCCACTTCCGGGCCACTTCCGGATCCCTTCCGGGACACTTCCGGGCCACTTCCAGGCCCCTTCCGGGCCACTTCCGAGTCACTTCCGGCAACTTCCGGGCCACTTCCGGGCCACTTCCGGGGTTCCGTTTAAACACAACCCTTAAACGCCAACCCTTTAAACACAACCTTTAAACGCCAACCGTTTTCAACACCACCAACCCTTAAACGCCAACCATTTAAACACAACCTTTAAACGCCAACCGTTTAAACACCACCAACCCTTAAACGCCAACCCTTTAAACACAACCTTTAAACGCCAACCGTTTAAACACCACCAACCCTTAAACTTCAACCCTTTAAACACAACCTTTACACGCCAACCGTTTAAACACCACCAACCCTTAAACGCCAAGCCTTTAAACACAACCTTTAAACGCCAACCGTTTAAACACCACCAACCCTTAAACGCCAAGCCTTTAAACACAACCTTTAAACGCCAACCGTTTAAACACCACCAACCCTTAAACGCTAACCCTTTAAACACATCCCTTAAACGCAACCCTTTAAACACAACCTTTAAACGCCAACCGTTTAAACACCACCAACCCTTAAACGCCAACCCTTTAAACACAACCTTTAAACACCAACCGTTTAAACACCACCAACCCTTAAACGCCAACCCTTTAAACACAACCTTTAAAACGCCAACCGTTTAAACACCACCAACCCTTAAACGCCATGCCTTTAAAACACAACCTTTAAACGCCAACCGTTTAAACACCACCAACCCTTAAACACCAACCCTTTAAACACAACCTTTAAACGCCAACCGTTTAAACACCACCAACCCTTAAACGCCATGCCTTTAAAACACAACCTTTAAACGCCAACCGTTTAAACACCACCAACCCTTAAACGCCAACCCTTTAAACACAACCTTTAAACGCCAACCGTTTCAACACCACCAACCCTTAAACGCCAACCATTTAAACACAACCTTTAAACGCCAACCGTTTAACACCACCCAACCCTTAAACGCCAACCCTTTAAACACAACCTTTAAACGCCAACCGTTTTAAACACCACCAACCCTTAAACGCCAACCATTTGATCACAACCTTTAAACGCCAACCGTTTAAACACCACCAACCCTTAAACACCAACCCTTTAAACACAACCTTTAAACGCCAAGCGTTTAAACACCACCAACCCTTAAACGCCAACCCTTTAAACACAACCTTTAAACATCAACCGTTTAAACACCACCAACCCTTAAACACAGCCAACCGTTTAAACACCACCACCCTTAAACGCCAACCCTTTAAACACAACCTTTAAACGCCAACCGTTTAAACACCACCAACCCTTAAACGCCAACCTTTTTTAAACACAACCTTTAAACTCCAACCGTTTAAACACCACCAACCCTTAAACGCCAACCCTTTAAACACAACCTTTAAACGCCAACCGTTTCAACACCACCAACCCTTAAACGCCAACCATTTAAACACAACCTTTAAACGCCAACCGTTTAAACACCACCAACCCTTAAACGCCAACCCTTTAAACACAACCTTTAAACGCCAACCGTTTTAAACACCACCAACCCTTAAACGCCAACCCTTTAAACACAACCTTTAAACGCCAACCGTTTAAACACCACCAACCCTTAAACGCCATTCCTTTAAAACACAACCTTTAAACGCCAACCGTTTAAACACCACCAACCCTTAAACACCAACCCTTTAAACACAACCTTTAAACGCCAAGCGTTTAAACACCACCAACCCTTAAACGCCAACCCTTTAAACACAACCTTTAAACACCAACCGTTTAAACACCACCAACCCTTAAACACCAACCCTTTAAACACAACCTTTAAACGCCAACCGTTAAACACCACCAACCCTTAAACGCCAACCCTTTAAACACAACCTTTAAACGCCAACCGTTTAAACACCACCAACCCTTAAACGCCAACCCTTTAAACACAACCTTTAAACGCCAACCGTTTAAACACCACCAACCCTTAAACGCCAACCCTTTAAACACAACCTTTAAACGCCAACCGTTTAAACACCACCAACCCTTAAACGCCTACCCTTTAAACACAACCTTTAAACGCCAACCGTTTCAACACCACCAACCCTTAAACGCCAACCATTTAAACACAACCTTTAAACGCCAATCGTTTAAACACCACCAACCCTTAAACGCCAACCCTTTAAACACAACCTTTAAACGCCAACCGTTTAAACACCACCAACCCTTAAACGCCAACCATTTGAACACAACCTTTAAACGCCAACCGTTTAAACACCACCAACCCTTAAACGCCATGCCTTTAAAACACAACCTTTAAATGCCAACCGTTTAAACACCACCAACCCTTAAACACCAACCCTTTAAACGCAACCTTTAAACGCCAAGCGTTTAAACACCACCAACCCTTAAACGCCAACCCTTTAAACACAACCTTTAAACACCAACCGTTTAAACACCACCAACCCTTAAACGCTAACCCTTTAAACACATCCCAACCCTTTAAACACAACCTTTAAACGCCAACCGTTTTAAACACCACCAACCCTTAAACGCCAACCCTTTAAACACAACCTTTAAACACCAACCGTTTTAAACACCACCAACCCTTAAACGCCAACCCTTTAAACACAACCTTTAAACGCCAACCGTTTCAACACCACCAACCCTTAAACGCCAACCATTTAAACACAACCTTTAAACGCCAATCGTTTTAAACACCACCAACCCTTAAACGCCAACCGTTTAAACACCACCAACCCTTAAACGCCAACCATTTGAACACAACCTTTTAAACGCCAACCGTTTAAACACCACCAACCCTTAAACGCCATGCCTTTAAAACACAACCTTTAAATGCCAACCGTTTAAACACCACCAACCCTTAAACACCAACCCTTTAAACGCAACCTTTAAACGCCAAGCGTTTAAACACCACCAACCCTTAAACGCCAACCCTTTAAACACAACCTTTAAACACCAACCGTTTAAACACCACCAACCCTTAAACACCAACCCTTTAAACACAACCTTTAAACGCCAACCGTTTAAACACCACCAACCCTTAAACGCCAACCCTTTAAACACAACCTTTAAACGCCAACCGTTTAAGTACCACCATCCCTTAAACGCCAAGCCTTTAAACAAAACCTTTAAACGCCAACAGTTTAAACACCACCAACCCTTAAACGCTAACCCTTTAAACACAACCATTAAACGCCAACCGTTTAAACACCACCAACCCTTAAACGCCAACCCTTTAAACACAACCTTTAAACACCAACCGTTTAAACACCACCAACCCTTAAGCACCAACCCTTTAAACACAACCTTTAAACGCCAACCGTTTAAACACCACCAACCCTTAAACGCCAACCCTTTAAACACAACCTTTAAACGCCAACCGTTTAAACACCACCAACCCTTAAACGCCAACCCTTTAAACACAACCTTTAAACACCAACCGTTTAAACACCACCAACCCTTAAACGCCAACCCTTTAAACACAACCTTTAAACGCCAACCGTTTCAACACCACCAACCCTTAAAACGCCAACCATTTAAACACAACCTTTAAACGCCAATCGTTTAAACACCACCAACCCTTAAACGCCAACCGTTTAAACACCACCAACCCTTAAACGCCATGCCTTTAAAACACAACCTTTAAATGCCAACCGTTTAAACACCACCAACCCTTAAACACCAACCCTTTAAACGCAACCTTTAAACGCCAAGCGTTTAAACACCACCAACCCTTAAACGCCAACCCTTTAAACACGAACCTTTAAACACCAACCGTTTAAACACCACCAACCCTTAAACACCAACCCTTTAAACACAACCTTTAAACGCAACCGTTTAAACACCACCAACCCTTAAACGCCAACCCTTTAAACACAACCTTTAAACGCCAACCGTTTAAGTACCACCATCCCTTAAACGCCAAGCCTTTAAACAAAACCTTTAAACGCCAACAGTTTAAACACCACCAACCCTTAAACGCTAACCCTTTAAACACAACCATTAAACGCCAACCGTTTAAACACCACCAACCCTTAAACGCCAACCCTTTAAACACAACCTTTAAACACCAACCGTTTAAACACCACCAACCCTTAAGCACCAACCCTTTAAACACAACCTTTAAACGCCAACCGTTTTAAACACCACCAACCCTTAAAACGCCAACCCTTTTAAACACAACCTTTAAACGCCAAGCGTTTAAACACCACCAACCCTTAAACGCCATCCCTTTAAACACAACCTTTAAACGCCAACCGTTTAAATACCACCATCCCTTAAACGCCAACCCTTTAAACACAACCTTTAAACGCCAACCGTTTAAGTACCACCATCCCTTAAACGCCAAGCCTTTAAACAAAACCTTTAAACGCCAACAGTTTAAAGACCACCAACCTTAAACGCTAACCCTTTAAACACAACCATTAAACGCCAACCGTTTAAACACCACCAACCCTTAAACGCCAACCCTTTAAACACAACCTTTAAACGCAAACCGTTTAAGCACCACCAACCCTTATACGCCAACCCTTTAAACACAACCTTTAAACGCCAACGGTTTATACACCACCATCCCTTAAACGCCAACCCTTCAAACACAACCTTCAAACGCCAACCCTTTTAAACACAACCTTTAAACGCCAACCCTTTTAAACACAACCTTTAAACGCCAACCCTTTAAACACAACCTTAAACACAACCTTAAACGGCAACCATTTAAACGCAACCATTAAGAGTTGGCGTTTAACGGTTGTGTTTAACGGGTTGGCGTTAAAGGGTTGGTGGTGTTTAAACGCTTGGCGTTTAAAGGTTGTGTTTAAAGGGTTGGCGTTTAAGGGTTGGTGGTGTTTAAACGGTTGGCGTTTAAAGGTTGTGTTTAAAGGGTTGGCGTTTAAGGGTTGGTGGTGTTAAAACGGTAGGCGTTTAAAGGTTGTGTTTAAATGGTGGGCGTTTAAGGGTTGTGTTTAAACGGAACCCCGGAAGTAGCCCGGAAGTAGCCCGGAAGTAGCCCGGACGTAGCCCGGAAGTGGCCCGGAAGTGGCCCGGAAGTGGCCCGGAAGTGGCCCGGAAGTGGCCCGGAAGAAGCCCGGAAGTAGCCCGGAAGTAGCCCGGAAGTAGCCCGGAAGTGCCCGGAAGTAGCCCGTAAGTAGCCCGGAGGTAGCCCGGAGGTAGCCCGGAAGTAGCCGTAGGTAGCCCGTGGTAGCCCGGAAGTGGCCGGAAGTGGCCCGGAAGTGGCCCGGAAGTGGCCCGGAAGTGGCCCGGAAGTAGCCCGGAAGTAGCCCGTATGTAGCCCGGTGGTAGCCCGGAAGTAGCCCGGAAGTGGCCCGGAAGTAGCCCGGAAGTGGCCCGGAAGTGGCCCGGAAGTGGCCCGGAAGTGGCCCGGAAGTAGCCCGGAAGTAGCCCGGAAGTGCCCGGAAGTAGCCCAAAAGTAGCCCGGAAGTAGCCCGGAAATAGCCCGGAAGTAGGCCCGGAAGTAACCCGGAGGTAGCCCGTGGTAGCCCGGAAGTGGCCCGGAAGTGGCCCGGAAGTGGCCCGGAAGTGGCCCGGAAGTGGCCCGGATGTGGCCCGGAAGTGGCCCGGAAGTAGCCCGGAAGTAGCCCGTATGTAGCCCGGTGGTAGCCCGGAAGTAGCCCGGAAGTGGCCCGGAAGTAGCCCGGAAGTGGCCCGGAAGTGGCCCGGAAGTGGCCCGGAAGTAGCCCGGGAGTAGCCCGGAAGTGCCCGGAAGTAGCCCAAAAGTAGCCGGAAGTGGCCCGGAAATAGCCCGGAAGTAGGCCCGGAAGTAGCCCGGAGGTAGCCCGGAGGTAGCCCGGAAGTAGCCCGGAAGTGACCCGGAAGTAGCCGGAAGTGGCCCGGTGGTAGCCCGGAAGTAGCCCGGAAGTGGCCCGGATGTAGCCCGGAAGTGTCCCGGAAGTGGCCCGGAAGTGGCCCCGGAAGTGGCCCGGAAGTTGCCCGGAAGTGGCCCGGAAGTGGCCCGGAAGTGGCCCGAAAGTGGCCCGGAAGTGGCCCGGAAGTGGCCCGGAAGTGGCCCGGAAGTGGCCCGGAAGTGGCCCGGAAGTGGCCCGGAAGTAGCCCGGAAGTGCCCGGAAGTAGCCCGGAGGTAGCCCGGTGGTAGCCCGGAAGTAGCCCGGAAGTGGCCCGGAAGTGGCCCGGAAGTGGCCCGGAAGTTGCCCGGAAGTGGCCCGGAAGTGGCCCGGAAGTGGCCCGGAAGTGGCCCGGAAGTGACCCGGAGGTAGCCCGGGTGGTAGCCAAAAAATCACGTTTTTCGCCCCAAACCACGTTTTTGCACAAAAATCACGTTTTTGCCCCCAAATCACGTTTTTGCCCAAAAATCACGTTTTTGCCCAAAAATCACGTTTTTGCCCAAAAATCACGTTTTTGCCCAAAAATCACGTTTTTGGCCGCAAATCACGTTTTTGCCCAAAAATCACGTTTTTGGCCCCAAATCACGGTTTTGCCCAAAAATCACGTTTTTGCCCAAAAATCACGTTTTTGCCCAAAAATCACGTTTTTGCCCAAAAATCAAGTTTTTGCCCAAAAATCACGTTTTTGGCCCCAAATCACGTTTTTGCCCAAAAATCACGTTTTTGCCCAAAAATCACGTTTTTGGCCCCAAATCACGTTTTTGCCCAAAAATCACGTTTTTGCCCAAAAATCACGTTTTTGCCCAAAAATCACGTTTTTGGCCCCAAATCACGTTTTTGCACAAAAATCACGTTTTTGCCCAAAAATTACGTTTTTGACCAAAAATCACGTTTTTGGCCCCAAATCACCTTTTTGCCCAAAAAATCACGTTTTTGCCCAAAAATCACGTTTTTGCCCAAAAATCACGTTTTTGGCCCCAAATCACGTTTTTGCCCAAAAATCACGTTTTTTGCCCAAAAATCACGTTTTTGGCCCCAAATCACGTTTTTGCACAAAAATCACGTTTTTGCCCAAAAATTACGTTTTTGACCAAAAATCACGTTTTTGGCCCCAAATCACGTTTTTGCCCAAAAATCACGTTTTTGCCCAAAAATCACGTTTTTGCCCAAAAATCACGTTTTTGGCCCCAAATCACGTTTTTGCCCAAAAATCACGTTTTTGCCCAAAAATCACGTTTTTTGCCCAAAAATCACGTTTTTGCCCAAAAATCACGTTTTTGCCCAAAAATCACGTTTTTGCCCCAAAATCACGTTTTTGGCCCCAAATCACGTTTTTGCCCAAAAATCACGTTTTTCCCCAAAAATCACGTTTTTGGCCCCAAATCACGTTTTTGCCCAAAAATCACGTTTTTGTTCAAAAATCACGTTTTTCGCCCCAAACCACGTTTTTGCACAAAAATCACGTTTTTGCCCCCAAATCACGTTTTTGCCCAAAATCACGTTTTTGCCCAAAAATCACGTTTTTGCCCAAAAATCACGTTTTTGCCCAAAAATCACGTTTTTGGCCCCAAATCACGTTTTTGCCCAAAAATCAAGTTTTTGCCCAAAAATCACGTTTTTGGCCGCAAAATCACGTTTTTGCCCAAAAATCACGTTTTTGCCCAAAAATCACGTTTTTGCCCAAAAATCACGTTTTTGGCCGCAAATCACGTTTTTGCCCAAAAATCACGTTTTTGCCCAAAAATCACGTTTTTGGCCCCAAATCACGGTTTTGCCCAAAATCACGTTTTTGCCCAAAAATCACGTTTTTGCCCAAAAATCACGTTTTTGCCCAAAAATCAAGTTTTTGCCCAAAAATCACGTTTTTTGGCCCCAAATCACGTTTTTGCCCAAAAATCACGTTTTTGCCCAAAAATCACGTTTTTGGCCCCAAATCACGTTTTTGCCCAAAAATCACGTTTTTGCCCAAAAATCACGTTTTTGCCCAAAAATCACGTTTTTGGCCCCAAATCACGTTTTTGCACAAAAATCACGTTTTTGCCCAAAAATTACGTTTTTGACCAAAAATCACGTTTTTGGCCCCAAATCACCTTTTTGCCCAAAAATAACGTTTTTGCCCAAAAATCACGTTTTTGCCCAAAAATCACGTTTTTGGCCCCAAATCACGTTTTTGCCCAAAAATCACGTTTTTTGCCCAAAAATCACGTTTTTGCCCAAAAATCACGTTTTTGCCCAAAAATCACGTTTTTGCCCAAAAATCACGTTTTTGCCCCAAAATCACGTTTTTGGCCCCAAATCACGTTTTTGCCCAAAAATCACGTTTTTCCCCAAAAATCACGTTTTTGGCCCCAAATCACGTTTTTGCCCAAAAATCACGTTTTTGTTCAAAAATCACGTTTTTCGCCCCAAACCACGTTTTTGCACAAAAATCACGTTTTTGCCCCCAAATCACGTTTTTGCCCAAAAATCACGTTTTTGCCCAAAAATCACGTTTTTACCCAAAAATCACGTTTTTGGCCCCAAATCACGTTTTTGCCCAAAAATCAAGTTTTTGCCCAAAAATCACGTTTTTGGCCGCAAATCACGTTTTTGCCCAAAAATCACGTTTTTGCCCAAAAAATCACGTTTTTGGCCCCAAATCACGGTTTTGCCCAAAAATCACGTTTTTGCCCAAAAATCACGTTTTTGCCCAAAAATCAAGTTTTTGCCCAAAAATCACGTTTTTGGCCCCAAATCACGTTTTTGCCCAAAAATCACGTTTTTGCCCAAAAATCACGTTTTTGGCCCCAAATCACGTTTTTGCCCAAAAATCACGTTTTTGCTCAAAAATCACGTTTTTTGCCCAAAAATCACGTTTTTGGCCCCAAATCACGTTTTTGCACAAAAATCACGTTTTTGACCAAAAATCACGTTTTTGGCCCCAAATCACGTTTTTTGCCCAAAATAACGTTTTTGCCCAAAAATCACGTTTTTGCCCAAAAATCACGTTTTTGGCCCCAAATCACGTTTTTGCCCAAAAATCACGTTTTTGCCCAAAAATCACGTTTTTGCCCAAAAATCACGTTTTTGCCCCAAAATCACGTTTTTGCCCAAAAATCACGTTTTTGGCCCCAAATCACGTTTTTGCCCAAAAATCACGTTTTTCCCCAAAAATCACGTTTTTGGCCCCAAATCACGTTTTTGCCCAAAAATCACGTTTTTGTTCAAAAATCACGTTTTTGGCCCCAAATCACGTTTTTGCCCAAAAATCACGTTTTTGCCCAAAAATCACGTTTTTGCCCCAAATCACGTTTTGGGCCCAAATCACGTTTTTGGGCCCAAATCACGTTTTTGCCCAAAAATCACGTTTTTTGCCCAAAAATCACGTTTTTGCCCAAAAATCACGTTTTAGGCCCCAAATCACGTTTTTGCCCAAAAATCACGTTTTTGCCAAAAAATCACGTTTTTTGCCCAAAAATCACGTTTTTGCCCAAAATTACGTTTTTGCCCAAAAATCACGTTTTTGGCCCCAAAATCACGTTTTTGCCCAAAATCACGTTTTTGCCCAAAAATCACGTTTTTGCCCAAAAATCACGTTTTTGGCCCCAAATCACGTTTTTGCCCAAAAATTACGTTTTTGCCCAAAAATCACGTTTTTGCCCAAAAATCACGTTTTTGGCCCCAAATCACGTTTTTGCCCAAATATCACGTTTTTGCCCAAAAATCACGTTTTTGGCCCCAAATCACGTTTTTGCTCAAAAATCTAGTTTTTGCCCAAAAATCACGTTCTTGGCCCCAAATCACGTTTTTGCCCAAAAATCACGTTTTTGCCCAAAAATCACGTTTTTGCCCAAAAATCACGTTTTTGCCCAAAAATCACGTTTTTGGCCCCAAATCACGGTTTTGCCCAAAAATCACGTTTTTGCCCAAAAATCACGTTTTTGCCCAAAAATCACGTTTTTGCCCAAAAATCACGTTTTTGCCCAAAAATCACGTTTTTGCCCAAAAATCACGTTTTTTGGCCCCAAATCACGTTTTTGCCCAAAAATCACGTTTTTGGCCCCAAATCACGTTTTTGCACAAAAATCACGTTTTTGCCCAAAAATCACGTTTTTGACCAAAAATCACGTTTTTGGCCAAAAATCACGTTTTTGCCCAAAAATCACGTTTTTGGCCCCAAATCACGTTTTTGCCCAAAAAATCACGTTTTTGCCCAAAAATCACGTTTTTGCCCAAAAATCACGTTTTTGCCCAAAAATCACGTTTTTGGCCCCAAATCACGTTTTTGCCCAAAAATAACGTTTTGCCCAAAAATCACGTTTTTGCCCAAAAATCACGTTTTTGCCCAAAAATCACGTTTTTGCCCAAAAATCACGTTTTTGCCCAAAAATCACGTTTTTGCCCAAAATCACGTTTTTGGCCAAAAATCACGTTTTTGCCCAAAAATCACGTTTTTGCCCAAAAATCACGTTTTTGGCCCCCAAATCACGTTTTTTGCCCAAAAATCACGTTTTTTGCCCAAAAATCACGTTTTTGCCCAAAAATCACGTTTTTGCCCAAAAATCACGTTTTTGCCCAAAAATAACGTTTTTGCCCAAAAATCACGTTTTTGCCCAAAAATCACGTTTTTTGGCCCCAAATCACGTTTTTGCCCAAAAATCACGTTTTTGCCCAAAAATCACGTTTTTGCCCAAAAATCACGTTTTTGCCCAAAAAATCACGTTTTTGCCCCCAAAATCACGTTTTTGCCCAAAAATCACGTTTTTGGCCCCAAATCACGTTTTTGCCCAAAAATCACGTTTTTGTTCAAAAATCACGTTTTTGGCCCCAAATCACGTTTTTGCCCAAAAATCACGTTTTTGCCCAAAAATCACGTTTTTGCCCCAAATCACGTTTTTGGGCCCAAATCACGTTTTTGGGCCCAAATCACGTTTTTGCCCAAAAATCACGTTTTTGCCCAAAAATCACGTTTTTGCCCAAAAATCACGTTTTAGGCCCCAAATCACGTTTTTGCCCAAAAATCACGTTTTTGCCCAAAAATCACGTTTTTGCCCAAAAATCACGTTTTTGCCCAAAAATCACGTTTTTGGCCCCAAATCACGTTTTTGCCCAAAAATCACGTTTTTGCCCAAAAATCACGTTTTTGCCCAAAAATCACGTGTTTTGGCCCCAAATCACGTTTTTGCCCAAAAATCACGTTTTTTGCCCAAAATTACGTTTTTGCCCAAAAATCACGTTTTTGGCCCCAAATCACGTTTTTGCCCCAAAAATCACGTTTTTGCCCAAAAATCACGTTTTTTGCCCAAAAATCACGTTTTTGGCCCCAAATCACGTTTTTTGCCCAAAAAATTACGTTTTTGCCCAAAAATCACGTTTTTGCCCAAAAATCACGTTTTTGGCCCCAAATCACGTTTTTGCCCAAATATCACGTTTTTGCCCCAAAAATCACGTTTTTGGCCCCAAATCACGTTTTTGCTCAAAAATCTAGTTTTTGCCCAAAAATCACGTTTTTGGCCCCAAATCACGTTTTTGCCCAAAAATCACGTTTTTTGCCCAAAAATCACGTTTTTGCCCAAAAATCACGTTTTTGCCCAAAAATCACGTTTTTGGCCCCAAATCACGGTTTTGCCCAAAAATCACGTTTTTGCCCAAAAATCACGTTTTTGCCCAAAAATCACGTTTTTGGCCAAAAATCACGTTTTTGCCCAAAAATCACGTTTTTTGGCCCCAAATCACGTTTTTGCCCAAAAATCACGTTTTTGCCCAAAAATCACGTTTTTGCCCAAAAAATCACGTTTTTGGCCCCAAATCACGTTTTTGCCCAAAAATAACGTTTTGCCCAAAAATCACGTTTTTGCCCAAAAAATAACGTTTTGCCCAAAAATCACGTTTTTGCCCAAAAATCACGTTTTTGCCCAAAAATCACGTTTTTGCCCAAAAATCACGTTTTTGCCCCAAAAATCACGTTTTTGCCCAAAATCACGTTTTTGCCCAAAAATCACGTTTTTGCCCAAAAATCACGTTTTTGCCCAAAAATCACGTTTTTGCCCAAAAATCACGTTTTTGCCCAAAAATCACGTTTTTGCCCAAAAATCACGTTTTTGCCCAAAAATCACGTTTTTGCCCAAAAATCACGTTTTTGTCCCCAAATCAAGTTTTTGACCAAAAATCACGTTTTTGCCCAAAAATCACGTTTTTGCCCAAAAATCACGTTTTTGCCCAAAAATCACGTTTTTGCCCAAAAATCACGTTTTTGGCCCCAAATCAAGTTTTTGACCAAAAATCACGTTTTTGCCCAAAAATCACGTTTTTGCCCAAAAATCACGTTTTTGACCAAAAATCACGTTTTTGGCCAAAAATCACGTTTTTGCCCAAAAATCACGTTTTTGGCCCCAAATCACGTTTTTGGCCCCAAATCAAGTTTTTGCCCAAAAATCACGTTTTTTGCCCAAAAATCACGTTTTTGCCCAAAAATCACGTTTTTGGCCCCAAATCACGTTTTTGCCCAAAAATAACGTTTTGCCCAAAAATCACGTTTTTGCCCAAAAATCACGTTTTTGCCCAAAAATTACGTTTTTGCCCAAAAATCACGTTTTTTGCCCAAAAATCACGTTTTTGCCCAAAAATCACGTTTTTGGCCCCAAATCACGTTTTGCCCAAAAATCACGTTTTTGCCCAAAAATCACGTTTTTGCCCAAAAATCACGTTTTTGGCCCCAAATCACGTTTTTGCCCAAAAATCACGTTTTTGCCCAAAATTACGTTTTTGCCCAAAAATCACGTTTTTGGCCCCAAATCACGTTTTTGCCCAAAAATCACGTTTTTGCCCAAAAATCACGGTTTTTGCCCAAAAATCACGTTTTTGGCCCCAAATCACGTTTTTTGCCCAAAAATTACGTTTTTGCCCAAAAATCACGTTTTTGCCCAAAAATCACGTTTTTGGCCCCAAATCACGTTTTTGCCCAAATATCACGTTTTTTGCCCAAAAATCACGTTTTTGGCCCCAAATCACGTTTTTGCTCAAAAAATCTAGTTTTTGCCCAAAAATCACGTTTTTGGCCCCAAATCACGTTTTTGCCCAAAAAATCACGTTTTTGCCCAAAAATCACGTTTTTGCCCAAAAATCACGTTTTTGCCCAAAAATCACGTTTTTGGCCCCAAATCACGGTTTTGCCCAAAAATCACGTTTTTGCCCAAAAATCACGTTTTTGCCCAAAAATCACGTTTTTGGCCAAAAAATCACGTTTTTGCCCAAAAATCACGTTTTTGGCCCCAAATCACGTTTTTGCCCAAAAATCACGTTTTTGCCCAAAAATCACGTTTTTGCCCAAAAATCACGTTTTTGGCCCCCAAATCACGTTTTTGCCCAAAAATAACGTTTTGCCCAAAAATCACGTTTTTTGCCCAAAAATAACGTTTTGCCCAAAAATCACGTTTTTGCCCAAAAATCACGTTTTTGCCCAAAAATCACGTTTTTGCCCAAAAATCACGTTTTTGCCCAAAAATCACGTTTTTTGCCCAAAATCACGTTTTTGCCCAAAAATCACGTTTTTGCCCAAAAATCACGTTTTTTGCCCAAAAATCACGTTTTTGCCCAAAAATCACGTTTTTTGCCCAAAAATCACGTTTTTGCCCAAAAATCACGTTTTTGCCCAAAAATCACGTTTTTGCCCAAAAATCACGTTTTTGTCCCCAAATCAAGTTTTTGACCAAAAATCACGTTTTTGCCCAAAAATCACGTTTTTGCCCAAAAATCACGTTTTTGCCCAAAAATCACGTTTTTGCCCAAAAATCACGTTTTTGGCCCCAAATCAAGTTTTTGACCAAAAATCACGTTTTTGCCCAAAAATCACGTTTTTGCCCAAAAATCACGTTTTTGACCAAAAATCACGTTTTTGGCCAAAAATCACGTTTTTGCCCAAAAATCACGTTTTTGGCCCCAAATCACGTTTTTGGCCCCAAATCAAGTTTTTGCCCAAAAATCACGTTTTTGCCCAAAAATCACGTTTTTGCCCAAAAATCACGTTTTTGGCCCCAAATCACGTTTTTGCCCAAAAATAACGTTTTGCCCAAAAATCACGTTTTTGCCCAAAAATCACGTTTTTTGCCCAAAAATTACGTTTTTGCCCAAAAATCACGTTTTTGCCCAAAAATCACGTTTTTGCCCAAAAATCACGTTTTTGGCCCCAAATCACGTTTTTGCCCAAAAATCACGTTTTTGCCCAAAAATCACGTTTTTGCCCAAAAATCACGTTTTTGGCCCCCAAAATCAAGTTTTTGACCAAAAATCACGTTTTTGCCCAAAAATCACGTTTTTGCCCAAAAATCACGTTTTTGCCCAAAAATCACGTTTTTGGCCCCAAATCACGTTTTGCCCAAAAATCACGTTTTTGCCCAAAAATCACGTTTTTGGCCGCAAATCAAGTTTTTGCCCAAAAATCACGTTTTTGGCCCCAAATCACGTTTTTGCTCAAAAATCACGTTTTTTGCCCAAAAATCACGTTTTTGGCCGCAAATCAAGTTTTTGCCCAAAATCACGTTTTTGGCCCCAAATCACGTTTTTGCCCAAAAATCACGTTTTTGCCCAAAAATTACGTTTTTGCCCAAAAATCACGTTTTTGCCCAAAAATCACGTTTTTTGCCCAAAAATCACGTTTTTGGCCCCAAATCACGTTTTTGCCCAAAAATCACGTTTTTGCCCAAAAATCACGTTTTTGCCCAAAATCACGTTTTTGCCCAAAATCACGTTTTTGCCCAAAAATCACGTTTTTGCCCAAAAATCACGTTTTTGCCCAAAAATCACGTTTTTGCCCAAAAATCACGTTTTTGCCCAAAAATCACGTTTTTGGCCCCAAATCACGTTTTTGCCCAAAAATCACGTTTTTGCCCAAAAATCACGTTTTTGCCCCAAAATCACGTTTTTGGCCCCAAATCAAGTTTTTGCCCAAAAATCACGTTTTTTGCCCAAAAATCACGTTTTTGCCCAAAAATCACGTTTTTTGCCCAAAAATCACGTTTTTGGCCCCAAATCACGTTTTTGCACAAAAATCACGTTTTTGCCCAAAAATCACGTTTTTGACCAAAAATCACGTTTTTGGCCCCAAATCACGTTTTTGCCCAAAAATAACGTTTTTGCCCAAAAATCACGTTTTTGCCCAAAAATCACGTTTTGGCCCCAAATCACGTTTTTGCCCAAAAATCACGTTTTTGCCCAAAAATCACGTTTTTGCCCAAAAATCACGTTTTTGCCCAAAAATCACGTTTTTGGCCCCAAATCACGTTTTTGCCCAAAAATCACGTTTTTGCCCAAAAATCACGTTTTTGCCCAAAAATCACGTTTTTGGCCCCAAATCACGTTTTGCCCAAAAATCACGTTTTTGCCCAAAAATCACGTTTTTGGCCGCAAATCAAGTTTTTGCCCAAAAATCACGTTTTTGGCCCCAAATCACGTTTTTGCTCAAAAATCACGTTTTTGCCCAAAAATCACGTTTTTGGCCGCAAATCAAGTTTTTGCCCAAAAATCACGTTTTTGGCCCCAAATCACGTTTTTGCCCAAAAATCACGTTTTTGCCCAAAAATTACGTTTTTGCCCAAAAATCACGTTTTTGCCCAAAAATCACGTTTTTGCCCAAAAATCACGTTTTTGGCCCCAAATCACGTTTTTGCCCAAAAATCACGTTTTTGCCCAAAAATCACTTTTTTGCCCAAAAATCACGTTTTTGCCCAAAAATCACGTTTTTGCCCAAAATCACGTTTTTGCCCAAAAATCACGTTTTTGCCCAAAAATCACGTTTTTGCCCAAAAATCACGTTTTTGGCCCCAAATCACGTTTTTGCCCAAAAATCACGTTTTTGCCCAAAAATCACGTTTTTGCCCCAAAATCACGTTTTTGGCCCCAAATCAAGTTTTTGCCCAAAAATCACGTTTTTGCCCAAAAATCACGTTTTTGCCCAAAAATCACGTTTTTGGCCCCAAATCACGTTTTTGCCCAAAAATCACGTTTTTGCCCAAAAATCACGTTTTTGCCCAAAAATCACGTTTTTGGCCCCAAATCACGTTTTTGCACAAAAATCACGTTTTTGCCCAAAAATCACGTTTTTGACCAAAAATCACGTTTTTGGCCCCAAATCACGTTTTTGCCCAAAAATAACGTTTTTTGCCCAAAAATCACGTTTTTGCCCAAAAATCACGTTTTTGGCCCCAAATCACGTTTTTGCCCAAAAATCACGTTTTTGCCCAAAAATCACGTTTTTGCCCAAAAATCACGTTTTTGCCCAAAAATCACGTTTTTGGCCCCAAATCACGTTTTTGCCCAAAAATCACGTTTTTGTTCAAAAATCACGTTTTTGGCCCCAAATCACGTTTTTGCCCAAAAATCACGTTTTTGCCCAAAAATCACGTTTTTGCCCCAAATCACGTTTTTGGGCCCAAATCACGTTTTTGGCCCCAAATCACGTTTTTGCCCAAAAATAACGTTTTTGCCCCAAAAATCACGTTTTTGCCCAAAAATCACGTTTTTGCCCAAAAATCACGTTTTTGGCCCCAAATCACGTTTTTGCCCAAAAATCACGTTTTTGCCCAAAAATCACGTTTTTTCCCCAAAAATCACGTTTTTGGCCCCAAATCACGTTTTTTGCCCAAAAATCACGTTTTTGTTCAAAAATCACGTTTTTGGCCCCAAATCACGTTTTTGCCCAAAAATCACGTTTTTGCCCAAAAATCACGTTTTTGCCCCAAATCACGTTTTTGGGCCCAAATCACGTTTTTGGGCCCAAATCACGTTTTTGCCCAAAAATCACGTTTTTGCCCAAAAATCACGTTTTTGCCCAAAAATCACGTTTTAGGCCCCAAATCACGTTTTTGCCCAAAAATCACGTTTTTGCCCAAAAATCACGTTTTTGCCCAAAAATCACGTTTTTTGCCCAAAATTACGTTTTTGCCCAAAATCACGTTTTTGGCCCCAAATCACGTTTTTGCCCAAAAATCACGTTTTTGCCCAAAAATCACGTTTTTGCCCAAAAATCACGTTTTTGGCCCCAAATCACGTTTTTGCCCAAAAATTACGTTTTTGCCCAAAAATCACGTTTTTGCCCAAAAATCACGTTTTTGGCCCCAAATCACGTTTTTGCCCAAATATCACGTTTTTGCCCAAAAATCACGTTTTTGGCCCCAAATCACGTTTTTGCTCAAAAATCTAGTTTTTGCCCAAAAATCACGTTTTTGGCCCCAAATCACGTTTTTGCCCAAAAATCACGTTTTTTGCCCAAAAATCACGTTTTTGCCCAAAAATCACGTTTTTGCCCAAAAATCACGTTTTTGGCCCCAAATCACGGTTTTGCCCAAAAATCACGTTTTTGCCCAAAAATCACGTTTTTTGCCCAAAAATCACGTTTTTGCCCAAAAAATCACGTTTTTGCCCAAAAATCACGTTTTTTGCCCAAAAATCACGTTTTTTGCCC
>NW_027614263.1:0-28292 GCF_965212315.1 Lampetra planeri | reverse complement strand
ACGCTTCCTGAAAGCTGAGAAGTGTTACTCGGTGCCTCTACCTGGTGTGAAGAAGGAGCTAGAAGAAGAGAAAATGCCTATCGGATCCTGGAAGCTGACAACAACCATGTTGCTGTCATTACGGTAATCCCATTGGCTGTGTCGTGCCAGAGGCCTGCACATTACTGTAAAGACAAAAAAACTGGCAGCGAAGTGCAACTTCTCAACTTTCAGGAACTGATTTCACAAATAGTCACATTACAGTACTTCAAAGTATGCTAGCGTGAATGTATCGGTGGCGATACCGTCGGTGTTGAAGGGTGATGAACAACCTGCTGTGTGGAACTTTGAATCAAACCGTGTGTTATTGCCCACTGTCATACTCTCTACTAATCTATCATTAGTGATAATCGATCAATCTATTTCATCTATTCATCTACTGGTGAGTATCACACACGCGCGCTCTGGTTTGCTTTTTGCGCCGGCGGTAAGATGCAGACGCTCCCTTGAATCATGGCGCACAGAAGGAGAAAACACCTCTGGCTCTCTTTTTATATTTTCTCTCCTCCTCCCTCCTCTCCTCCTCCTCCTCTAGCACCATCTGTCCCTTTCTTCCATTAAACGTACCCGAGCAGTATCCACACCCCTCTCATAGCAACAGCACCCCCCTGCACACACGCACGCACCCCCGCCTTCGTCTTTCCTTCCCGGGGTGTTCGCCTCGCACCATGCAGACGGTCCCTCGGCCCTCCTGACGGCTTCCGTTCCCCCCTCCCCCACCAGCCGCGCTCTGTTTCACAAAGATGGCGGCGGCTCCGGAGGCTCTGGTCTCTGGCTGCATTTTTTAGCCTTGTTTGTTGTCTCCGTTTCACACGGTTCTGGCACCTTCTCCTTGGCGGCTCGACACGAAATTCCGGTGAGTACCCGCGGAGGGTCGGCTCGAGGGGGTGGGGGCGTTGGGGTACGGGAGCCAACGTCCGCGGGGCCGCTCGTCGGGAAACCAGAACCGGGACCAGCTCGGGGAAACCTGGAGAGGCAGAGCGGGGGGTACGGGATGGATGAGGACTCGCGTAGGGCGGGGGGGGGGGGGCACGGAGAGGGGAGCCAGCCGAGGGCCTAGCTGCTCTGCTCGGCTCTGCTCTGCTCCGCTCCAGCGGCCTTGTCTCCGCCCGCACGCGGGCTGTGGTGGTACTGGGGAGGGAGGAAGCAGCCGAGGCGGGGACGCGTCGGAGCGGCCGGGGGAACATAAAGTACAGCACTACCGTTTTCCTCTCCTACCCGCTGGCTGAGATGGCCGCAAGTTGCATTTGTGCTTCTTCTCTTTTGTCCCGAACAAGGCCGCGGTCCGTTACTTTGTCAGTGACATTCAGAATGTGCTTATTGGCAGATATTGTCGCGTCGTGGTTGTTTTTCGTGTCGGATGAAATGTGGAACATCGAAGAGGAAGCGCTATTCGGTGCCGCAGCTCCATGTTGTTCCCTCTGGTTAGAACACCGTCGTAGCGTTAGCTGGCTCGGCTAACTGTTGGCGCTAGCCCGCTAAACGACAGCAGTTCGCGGGAGCGTTTGTTGTCACCCACGGGTCCGGAGGTGACGGTAAACACTATCCCCGGAAACTGTCCGCCAACGCGCTCTTGACTCGGCTTTGATGTTTTCCCTCCTCAGCTAGCCCCTCAGTTAATGTTTGCTAACAGTCTGTGTTTGACTGCATCGTGTTTACGTTAGCAGAGCAGCTAGCCTTCTAGTGTGTGCTAGTTATTATTTTGAGTCACTTTTTTAATGTTTTTGAAAATATATCTGTTTATCAATTCATTTATTTGTGTAGCCCAACATCACAATTCCAATCTGAATCTGTGTTTTGTGTGGTTATGACAACACATGTGGTGTTTCCTGTGAGGTTCTGGTAAATATTCTGCATCTATTCAGCACTGCACATTTGTCAACTGTACATACTGTATTCATAGCATTTATTTCTAAGACATGTCACTACATTTGCACAACTATGTTTACCCTGATTTACTTAAGAATCGTATTTTGTAAATATCTCTTAGATTTGGTTGTAATTTGTGT
This sequence comes from Lampetra planeri, assembly GCF_965212315.1. Lineage (NCBI taxonomy): Eukaryota > Metazoa > Chordata > Hyperoartia > Petromyzontiformes > Petromyzontidae > Lampetra > Lampetra planeri. The sequence continues at coordinate 26,244 of NW_027614263.1, read as the reverse complement.
GTACAAGGGATGGAACTCATCCTCAGGTTCATTGCTGTTAGCAGTGCACGTGTACACACCTGTGCACACCAGCGTGAGGAACATCTGCAGATTCTCCTCAGATCTCTGGTTCTGTTCACCCCCGACTTGAAGATGTCATTTTATTTGTTGTTTTGTCTCAACTGATTTTCAAGTGCGTTATTGATGTGTGCAAGATGTGACTGAACTGATGTTTATGTGTTACCTTCAGGCTGAATGTGGTGCAGAAGTGCACTGAAGAGGTGATCGGCCCCGGCTGCTCCCTCGGGGTGAGACATCTGTCAGGTCCCTGAGGCTGATACCACCAGACCACTGGACGAGCAGAAAACACTGAGGAGGATGAATGACGGACCGCAGCAGAAAATCCCAATTTTTTTGGAATGGTCTACTCCTTGACTCATAGAAACTGAACGTGCCGGAACTTTCTTGTTGAAACACTAAACTTCTTTCCTGGAAAATGAACTGACTGGATTTATTGTCTGTGGATTGTTTATTCCTTTTGTGAAAGCACAAATATCGAATATTGAAACCACTTTTACTTTTTGAGATCTGGTGGCTAGGTGGAGTGTTTCACCAGCCACCTTCACTCAGGTGGGTGTGATGGACTAGATTCTAGCAGGTGGAGGGTTGACTCAGGGGGTTGGGCTCATGGTCAGCTGCTTCCTACCGTGCTGTTCACACTCAGCTTCTGAGGGACTCTCCGTGCGGCCCCAGGACAAAGGATAGTAAGGAGACAGAGGGATAAAGGAAAGCGGGCGGCGGGGGCGCTGCGGCGCAGGCCAGGTGTCTTCTCTTGCCCTATATCTCCCTTTCTTGTGCGTGGTCACTGTCGTCAGGGCCCCGTGCCCGACTCCCTGCAGCTATGTGAAACTGGCCAACCCCACGTACACCCAGTGGATCCTGGAGGCCATCAAGAAGGTGAAGAAGCAGAAACAGCGGCCGTCAGAGGAGCGTATTTGCAATGCGGTGTCCATGTCCCACGGCCTGGACCGCAAAACGGTTCTGGAGCAGTTGGAACTCAGTGTTAAGGACGGCACCATCCTGAAGGTCACCAACAAAGGTCTCAACTCCTACAGAGGACCCTGACAACCCCGGGCGCGTGGCTCCGACCAAGGCCAAAGTGGGTGGCGGTTCTGGGGGTGGTTCTGGGGGCGGCAGTGGCGGTGGGTAACAGTAACAGCGGGGCAGTGGGTGTTCACAGACCATTCAGGGAGAAACCCGGACTGGACTGGAACAAGCTGATCAAGCGGGGCGCTGGAGGGGCTCCACGAGCAGATGGCTCCGGCTTGAAGAACATTGAACGCTTCCTGAAGTGCCAGGCCGACGTGGCGGCCTACCTGTCGGGCAGCGGCTCCATGGGGCCCGGCCTCTTCCACCAGCAGCTCGGGTGGCCCTGAAGAGGGCGGTGGCCCACGGACGGGTGGTGAAGCAGGGGCCGCTGTTTCAGCTCATCAGCCGCAGCGGCATCCAGGAGGACGGGACCGGTACCGTGTCCTGGAGTCGCTACCGCCGGTCCGCCTGCTGCCCATGAAAAGGACAAGGTAAGGTCAAAGGTCAGGTGTCCACGCTCTGTTTGCTGTGTGGGTTGGGTTGCTGCTGAGTCACAGAAATGTGATCAGATGTGTGTACTGGGCGCACGAGAGTCGTCTTCTCTATCTATCGATAAAAGCACGTACAATAAACTCAGTGGAGAAAGTGTCTAGATGGCAACAACACGTGCAGCACACACACACACACACTCTGCTGTTTATTGGCTTATAGACAGAAAATGCAAACATACAAATGACAAATATGCAAACCTCTTGTATTAATTCAGTGGCGATTGGATCCACTTCTGGAATCGCGCCTGATAAGATTGATCCATTATTATCAACAGATGTTGAAGTGGGTGGTGTCTGTAAGTTTGTGTTCTCTTCATCGTAACAACGCTTATCGTCTGACTCATTGTTCTCCTGAGTCTGAAAATGGCAGATTTTTCCGAATCGTGCAGCTCTAGTGTGTATACATCTACAGACCAGTGTGAATCCTTTGGTCTGTTGCCGTCGTGTGTTCCTGGTGTGACAGTTGACATCCGGCAGATATTTCACTGCTCAGACTTTGTGTTTGGAACGAACCTCAGAGAACTTATTTTACTCACGTTCTGGCTGCTGCGCTCTGAAATTGTGCGTCTTGAAGTCCAGGTGGCACTTAGCATGCTGGCGCTGCCGCCATCGCTGTTTGAAAGTGCTTGGTCGTCAGTTTTCATCTGGCGTATGGTTTAGTGGTTTGCTGATAGAACCCTGTGAAGTTATTTCAGTGGCGAGAGGGCGGGGCCTCGTGTTAAACATCAGCCTGTCAGAGTTCAGTCCAGTTGATGCTTCTGGGTCATATTGACGGTGTACCTACCGCGTAGCTTCATGTGCACCTCTCCAAAAACTGTGTTATACAGCTGTGATTGGACTGTTGGTGACAGCGGGAAAACAGAACCGACCAAAAGACGATTTTTGACTGAAAAAGTCCATGGAACATGACAGGGATGTTGTTATAATTACCGCGGCAACAAGATCCACTCACACCGAGAACCAGAAAGAAAAGAAACAACACGGAGCGGCGAGACACAGACAGACACAGAAGAGACGCTAACGACTACGTCTGTCCAATGCAGTCCAATCCAGTCTGTGGAGGTCTACGTCGCCAGTCGGGTGCATGTAGCAGCTGTGTGACGGCGTGAAGTTCCAGGTGGAGGAGGTCAGGTGGGAAGGAGTCACATGACTCCCAACTTCCTGCCCGCAGCAGCTGCTGAGCAGCTCTCCGTCAGATGTGTGGATAAAAATGTGCGGAAACAGGCGAGAGGGGGGAGGAGCGAACACAGTCAGTTTTCAGAGAAGTGGTCTGCCGTGATTGCCGTGAGAAGAGGCTGGGGATGACGCACGCCTCCGGGGGGGGGGGGGGGGGGGGGGGGCAGAGTAGAAAGAAAGTGGAAAGGGAGGGAGAGTCAGACATGCCGGCGACAGAGGCGATAGGGAACACACCCACTTTGTAACCTGATCAGAGCAGCCGGTCGCTAACCTCCCTGCAGGCCAGCGACGTGTGTGTGAGGGAGAGTGGAACCTGTTAACCAGTGCGTTCCAAACGTCTCAGCTCGTCAACAAACAACCTGCTCAGTCGTCTGTTCGCCTCTCCAGATATTGGTGACTGCTGTTGGGACTTGGATGCTGCCGTCATCTGGCTGTTGACATGTCTGAGCAGGCGCAGAAGCTTCACACACACACACACTAGGATTAGCATAGAGAGCAGTAGGGCATCATGGGTCTGACACAGTGACCTGATTGGCTTCAGGTGGTCCAGGTCTTAGTCTAGTCCACCAGAGGTTCACCGGAACATTCCAGCAGCAGTGTCAGTGGTTCTAGAAGTTCCAGAGGATTCTATCAGCTGGTGACTTGTGCCCACGGGGGGTGGGGGCTACAAACATGCTGTTGGACAGAGGACGAGGAGGACGCTGATGAATCCTTTAGAAGAACCCTGTCTTCACAAAATTAGCTTGAAATGCTATGCTGCATGTTATGCTAACAAAACCAGTTCAGACCAAAGATTCCAGGAGTAACAACTTGCAGCTATGTTGACTGCTCATTGCGACCTCAATGTTGTTCCCCCAGCAACGGGAGCGGTGCCACGAACAAACAAACCCACCAGAGCACTCAGCTCTACTTATCCACAAATTTCCACACACGCAGTGTTTCTCTCGTTGGTGTTGTTAGCATAGCATGTAGCATAGCATTTCAAGCTAATGCTGTGCAGACACAGTTTCTTCTAATGATTCATCAGTGTCCTCACAGTTAGCATGTTTGTAGCTGGATACATCACACTGGGGAAAAAAGTCTGTAATAAGCAAAAGTGCCGACAGCAAATTAATCACGCTAACATACCAGGCTATCTGTACGGTCTAAACATCCGACAGGTCTTGAAAGCTGAAAAGTTGCACAGCCGAGGTGCTGTCATTACGGTAAACATTCAGCAGCTTCCAGCAACAGAGTGAATGGGATTACCGTAATGACAGCAACATGGCTGTTGTCAGGCTTTCAGGAGCACGTAGAAAGATCACGTAAAGCTAGCATCAGTGCTAGACAGTAATAGGGTAATAATGTATGCGTGTAATGTTGGATGGTGTGTGTACTGCTTTGACCCCATTTGTGAGGACATTTGAACTCAACTCCCTTATGTTTGTGTTGGAGCACTTCATTCAAACGGGACCCCCCCCCCCCCACACACACACACACACACACACACACACACAATGGGGTCCCACTGCCAGGACATGACGGGGTGGGGGGTGAATGAAAGTCAAGCTGGGGTCATGGACGTACAAACCTCAGTGTGTCCTCAAGCACCCGTTAGCTGTGCGAGGCTTTTGCTCTTCAGGTCATCGGCGTGGTGCGTGTGCGTGTGTGCGTGTGTGGTGCGTGGTGTGTGCGTGTGTGTGTGTGAGAGAGAGAGATGTTCATCTCATCATAATAGGTGAGAGTAATTTCCAGTTTTCAGCACAGATGTACGGTGTCACAGCGAGGACGTGTGAAAAACAACTACTCTTATCCTGCATTTCCCTCCGAAACGGATGATGCACTTTTACATCCCAGTGTAGCACCCACACCACTCCAGTGTGTGTGGAGGCGGAGGGTGGGGGTTCTGTAACTGGTGCAATGAGAAACAGGATAATTAAAAAACACAAACATTGCACATCCCTCCAAATGTGACCATGTGAAGGAAGATACGCTGTGATCTCCACAGACCCAACAACAGTGATTTTTAAAAAAATTACAGTAATGTTTGTTTTTTAACGCATTTAAAGTGGTCTAAATGCCTTCATGGTCCTGTCACCATGGGATGTGTGTGTGGATGGGGAATCTGATGGGTCACAACGATGACATTAAGTCTATTACTAATCCCATATTCCCCATTTTTATTAAACATTGAGGATTTATCACCAGTTACACATTTGTTAAGGTGCACGTGCAGATGAGGAACACAGTGGACAAGTCTGAGCCAGCCTCTGTTCAGACACTTGTTCATCACCATTTTATCGCCCTGACGATCGTGTGGTGTGTGTGTGTGTGTGTGTGTGGTGTGTGTGTGTGTGTGTGTGTGTGTGTGTGTGTGTGTGTGTGTGTGTGTGTGTGTGTGGTAGCATAGCAGTAATCAATGAGCTGGAGGTTCGCTGCGCGTTTCCCGCGCTGAGATCAGGTTCCCATTTTAACGAGATCCTTGACATGAGACAAAGGATGGCGGCGTCCGTCCCATCTGTGGACACCCAGCAGCCGTCCGGGCCGGTCTCTGAGGGGTCGAGGTCTGCCTCCAGTGGCTGGAGCGCACTGCTGCTGGGGTGTGTGTGTGTATGTGTGTGTTACACAACTTGTAGTACATATTTGGATGTGAGGTGGCATTTCAAGTCCTGCCACTTATTTGTGTGCACACAACAAGAATCATGCTGTTGGCTGTGACATAAGTCAGATTGTTTTAGGTTTCTCCATGTCAGGGTCGAGGTCATTTGCAGGCCAGATTCTTCTTCTCTTTCAGCTTGTCCTTCTTCAGGGGTTGCCACAGCGAGATCATCAATTTCATCTTTCCTGTTCTCTGTATCCTCTACTCTGACTCCAACTACCTCCATGTCATCCCTCACTGCATCTATAAACCTCCTCTTTGACCTTCCTCTCTGTCTCCTACCTCCAACTCCATCTCTAACATTCTCCTACCAATGTATCCACTGTCCCTCCTCTGCACATGTCCAAACCATCTCAATCTAGCCTCTCTAGCTTTTTCTCCTAACCTTCCTGTCTGTGTTGTCCCTCTGATGACCTCATTCCTAATCCTGTCCATCCTGGTCACTCCTAAAGAGAATCTCAGCATCTTTAACTCTGCCACCTCCAGCTCTGCCTCCTGTCTTCTGCCTATCGCTAGTGTCTCTAACCCATACATCATAGCTGGTCTAACCACAGTCCTGTAAACCTTTCCCTTCACCTTAGCTGAGACTCTTCTATCACAAATCACTCCTGACACTTTCTCCAGCTGTTCCACCCTGCCTGCACCCTATTCTTCACTTCTCTTCCACAGTCTCCACTACTCTGCACTGTTGAGCTGAAGTACTTAAACTCCTGCACCTTCACCACCTCTGCTCCCTGTAAACCTCACTTTTCCACTGGTCTCCCTTTCATTTATGCACATATACTCTGTCTTGCTACGACTGACCTTCATTCCTCTTCTCTCTAGAGCAAACCTCACCTTTCTAGGTCTCTTCCAACTGCTGCCTACTCTCACTACAGATCACAATGTCATCTGCAAACATCATAGTCCAGGGAGACTCCTGTCTGACCTCATCTGTCAACCTATCCATAACCAAAGCAAACAAGAAGGGGCTCAGGGCCGATCGCTTGATGCAGTCCTACCTCTACCTTGAAGTCTTCTGTCCTTCCAACAGCACACCTCACCACTGTTCTACTACCTTCATACATGTCCTGCACCAAGCCAACATACTTCTCTGACACTCCTGACTTCCTCATACAAAACCACAATTCCTCTCTTGGCACCCTGTCATATGCCTTCTCTAAATCTACAAAAACACAATGCAGCTCCTTCCTACCTTCTCTGTACTTCTCCATCAGCATCCTCAGTGCAAATATTGCATCTGTGGTGCTCTTTCTAGGCATGAAACCATACTGCTGTTCACAAATCTCCACTTCCTGTCTCAACCTGGCTTCAACTACTCTTTCCCAAACCTTCATGGTATGGCTCATCAACTTTATCCCTCTGTAGTTACTACAACTCTGTACATCACCCTTCTTATAAATTGGTACCACAACACTCTTCCTCCACTCATCAGGCATCTTGTTACTGTCTAATATTTTGTTAAACAACCTAGTCAGAAAATCTACCGACACTTCCCCTAAGCACTTCCATACCTCCACTGGTATGTCATCTGGACCAACTGCCTTGCCACTCTTCATCCTTTTAAAAGCTTTCCTGACTTCATCCTTTCTAATCTGATCAACCTCCTTCCTAATCATTTCTGGCTCCTCATTCCTACGTTCCCTATCATTTTCTTCATTTAACAATTCCTCAAAGTATTCTTTCCATCTCTTCAACACACTTTCCTCACTGGTGATGACACTTCCCTCTCTGTCCTTAATCAACCTAACCTGCTGTACATCCTTCCCAGCCTGATTTCTCTGCCTCGCCAACCTGTACAACTCCTTTTCCCCTTCCTTTGTATCTAACCTCTCATACAACTCCTCATATGCCATATGCCGGTTGTGTGTGTGTTTAAGTGACCTGAGTGCCGGCAGCAGGCTGAAACCGAAGGAAACCAAAGGCAACAAAAAGAGGGAAAATGAAGAGAGGTGAAGACATTGACATTTATTTCATTAAGTCTACGGTTACGACCAGCGCCACTGAGAGTTGATCCAGACACGACACGGAGCCTCGGTCAGTAGACACCAAGACCCGGTCCCTCAGAGACAACAGCAGACTCTGAACCAGAGGAGATAACCGTGTCGGACACAGTGTCCTGACCTGACACTGGGAAAAAAAAACCCAAACTGTATTCGTTCAGACCGGACTGGATGAGGTACGATAAGGAACTTAACCCGATGCACTGCGTTTACTGTCAGGAGTGTGGTCAGAGCCTGGCTGGTAACAGTGGATGCGTCAACAACGTTTCGCATTGTAACTCTTAAAAAAAAATAACCACAACATGTCAACAAACCACACCTATGCCGTGACAGGTGTGAGGAAAAAGTGTCCCCTCTCCCACCTGTATGATCAGGTCCTCGTTATTCTTGTTTAAAAATCATTAAACAAGAATTCAGTTTTGCTTAATGTTTTAGATTGAAATGTTCAATTTAAACATTAAACCGTGTCTTTTAATATGAACTTCAAATACAGACAAGCATTTTTCTACACGTTATTCTTGTTTAAAAATCCTTCACATTATATGAAATTTATGGAGAGTGATAAAAAGCTGACGTTGCAATGAAAAATTTAGGTGCACCTAAATTTTGTGCTGGTGCACCTGGACAAAAAAACAAACAAAGAAAAACAGTGCAGCCAATGCAAAATGTTAATGTCGAGCCCTGGTTTGACACCGCAGTGTATTCCCCCAGGTTGACAATGTCCTTGTGGTGGTGTTGGGTTAGGGTTAGGGTTAGGGTAACCCTAACCCTAACCCTAACCCTAACCTAACCCCCCCCCACTTATAACTGAAGTGCTGGACTAATATTAACAATTGATTCTGTTAATTAATAGTGTGATGTTGTTAGGATACGATGAGGTGTATAAATGGGCCAACAGTGATCAAATTAATATGAACAAGTACAAATAAGTAAACTTTCAGTCCCCAACTATATTGATTTATATTTATGAATATTTAATAGAAAAGTAAAGTGCAGCAGTGATTGGTCTGTAAATCAGTGACTGCACACTTAGGAACATGTCCAGTAAATGTTACACTTACAAATAAGTGTAAAGATTGTCAGCTCCAAAGAAAGATGTATCCTGAACCTCCTCAGAGTTGGTTTAGATGTCAAACTCTACAGACACTCCTGACATCATTTACACCAGTTCTACTCAGACTCTCAACACTCTCTACCTCTGTTAACAACTGCTCCCAACATAGACTTATAGTTCATTGTTCTCCAAACGCCTTCTGGTGTTCTGTTGGATCCGCCAGGAAACGTCAGTTTGTTTGTTGTGTCGCATGTAGTTTCAAATGGAGAAATACCGAACTTTCTCTCAAGGACACAACAGCCGGTTTAAACGGGTTGATTTGTCTGTGTGGTTAGCAGGGACGTCACAGAATGAGTCCAAGTCTTATCCAGGTCTAAGAACCCGACACTGAAGATACCCAGCTTTCAGCGGGCGGGCAGCGGGTAAAATGGGACATTTCAGACATTCAGTGCTTTCAATTTAGAAATTTAAATTCTAGTTTCATCTTCTTGGGTGGGCCGCCCAAGTAAAGTCTGTGTAGGGCAGGGGTGTCAGACTCCGCTATCCAGCAGGTTTTAGATGTCACCCGGCTCCTACAGGCCGGGTTCAAATCATCAGCTTGTTACCAGGCCTCACCAGAACTCCACAGAGCCTTATTCAGGTGAGGGAGGAGCAGGGTGACATTTAAACCTGCAGGATTGAGGCTCTCCAGGACCACAGTACACCCCTGATGTAGGGGAAACACTGCACCGACGGTCCTACATTGGTGCTAGCTTACTGTGGAGTACTGTGACTACTGTACGAGTATTTGTGCTGGGAGGGGAAAACTTTGATCGATTCCTGATAGTTGACAAGTTACACTTCACAGCCAAGTTGCTGTCATTACTATAATGACTCGCCGGGTTCTGTCAACAGAGCCAGTGGGATTACCGTAATGACGCAGTGACTGGAGACACACACACACACACACACAGACACTCGTCTTCCTGCAAAAACTGAGTTCAGGATGTTATTGAGCAGGATGTTGTGTGTGTGCGTGCGTGTGTGTGTGTAACAGCAGACGCTCACAGTAACAATGTGTCAACTGCTCTGTTGGTTCCACTGCAGCCGGTTTCCCCATTAGCACCCGTAACACACACACACACACACACAGCTCTCTCCAGGCAGTGGATGTGTGAAAGTCAGTGCTTGCAGCTAGATGAGGAAAAACAACTCTGAGAAGGAATTTGAGGAGTGTGTGTGTGTGTGTGTGTGTGTGTGTGTGTCAGGAATGATGGAGGTGTCGGTCGCACGCAGGCATTTGCTTGAACCCTTTAACACCGACGCTATCCCTGGCTACATAAGTGCTAGCATACTTTGGAGTACCGTAAGTACACGACTAGCTGCACAATCAGAAAACAGTTCCTGCAGTGAGGGTTCAAAGGAAGTCAAAGTTGATCTGAAGCCAATTTTCTAATTGAGTTCCTTGATGAATCAGAGGTAAACGAAGTTTGTGTTTGAATGTAAAACCCTCCTGATCCATCTCCTTCCTTTACCACACACACACACACACACACACACACTGTGGGTGGAGGTGGGTGAGAGCACAGTGCTGGAAGCAGCCTGAGTGAGAAGGAAATGAACCCAATAAATCACACTCCTGTTCGTGTCTCCTCCCTGCCAGGACCTGCTGCCCCCCACACACACACACACACACACACACACACACACACACACACAGGCTGGTGCTCAGCAGGAAGCCTCCTCCTACAACATGGAGTTTCTTTAATCTGGTGTATGTCTACACCTGACCAGGCCCAGATACTGTGACATACATTTATGTACATACATATACTGTTTATTTTATATCTGATTCCACTGAATAAACTATTCTATAACTATACTAAATATTTATATACTTCCATGTACTTTTTGTTTTACTGAGGAAACTTTGGTCAGGTTTTTCACTGGCGCGCCACCTCAGCCTTCTCTGAGGTGTATTTCTAGACTGTGTACGTGAAGCAGACATATGACCTTTGACCCTGCGTGAGTCGTTGGTCCAGCGGCGATCAGCGCCCTGTGATCTGACTGAGGTCGGGGTTGGATGTGCATCCCGCTAACGGTGTCCGTTAGTCTTGTGCTTCTAGAGCACAAACATGTTGTGATGAGACGATGGAATGTTGGTTGGTCATGTGAGCTGCTTTCAGCCTCAAACAGCGTCAGGCCGCAGGTGACGTGTCACCACGGCGACAGACCTGCTGACGCACAGCTGACGTTTATAAAGGATATTTTTAACATGTTCCTTCTGTCACACACACACTGTAGGCCCATTTATGATTGAGTGTCAAATGGACGGCGTACCTATGGCGGACCAACACTGAACACAACACTGGGATCTGCCATTGTTGCTGCGGGGTTAATCCATTGACAGAGGGGGCCCCCGACACTGCATTGGCGCTAACATACTTTGGAGTACCGTAATTACATGCCTATTTGTGCTATCAGAACATGTCGATTGGTTCCTGAAAGTTGACAACAGCCATGTTGTTGTCATTACGGTAAACCCATTGGCTCTGTTGATGGACGCCGGCGAGTCATCACCATGATGACAGTAACCGATGGACGTTTCCTCCGTCTCCTCCTTCACACCAGGTAGAGGAACCGAGTGAAACTTCTTAGCTTTCAGGACCCGTTTTCTGATAGTACACAGAGTCACATACTGTTATTACGGTACTACAGCATAGGCTAGTGTGAACACATCGGCAGAGGTACAGTCGGTGTTAAGGGAGAGGCGGGGCTATGATGTCATTGCATTAGGAAAGATGTGTATGAGTTGTAAACATCTTTAAATGCCTTCACTCTCTGTGGATGTGAAACCCTTCGGCCTCCGTCTTTGTGCTCGTCCGTCCCCGCTGACCGTCTGTCCCCGTGTCCCTCCTTCAGCCCGTGGCCGAGCCCATCCCCATCTGCAGCTTCTGTCTGGGCACCAAGGAGCAGAACCGCGACAAGAAACCAGAGGAGCTCATCTCCTGCGCCGACTGCGGCAACAGCGGTGAGTGTCGGAGGTTAAGTCTGTTTCCCTCAGGCTCAACCCTCCATGAGTACCCTACACTGTACACTCCTACGAGTACCCTATGCCCCACCCTCCTACGAGTGTCCTACAAGTACCCTCCATCAGTCAACTGCCACAACACAACTGAGTTGGTGACGTGTTTGTTTGGTTGTGCGTGTGCAGGCCACCCGTCCTGCCTGAAGTTCTCCCCGGAGCTGACGGTGCGTGTCAAGGCTCTGTGGTGGCAGTGCATCGAATGCAAGACGTGCAGCAACTGTCAGGACCAAGGAAAGAATGCGGTGAGTGGAGAGTGAACATGTATGTGGCACAGGAGCCAGCCATTAACACCGATGGAGCGCCGTAATTACAGGATTATTTGTGCTATCAGAAAACGGTTCCTGAAAGTTGAGAAGCTGCACTTCACAGCCAAGTTGCTGTCATTACAGTAATGAGTCAGGTACCAGCAACAGAGAGAATGGGATTACCGTAATGACAGCATCATGGCCGTTCTCCTAGCTTCTTCATCACACCAGATAGGAACTGATGACGCTTCTCTGCTTTCAGGAACTGTTTTAACGAAATTATGGTATTCCAAAGTATGCTAATGCCAATGTATCGCCGGTGATACTGTGGGTGTTAAAGGGTTAAACACAGATGTCACTTCCTGTTTTAAAAACGGTATGTTTGTCGTTGCATCAGATGTTTGTCCCTTCAGTAATCGATCTCATCTGTCGCTGTGATGGTTCTTCTTCTCCCCAGGACAACATGTTGTTCTGTGACTCCTGTGACCGCGGCTTCCACATGGAGTGCTGTGACCCCCCCCTCACACGGATGCCCAAAGGTACGAGGTGTTTGCCACTGATGGAGTGATGGATGTCTCCATAAACATGTTCACCTGAGCTCGTTGATGAGCTCTGATCGGTTCTACTTCTGCGTCAAATCGTGTCACCTCCCCAGAAATTGAACTAGTCGTCATGGTTACCTCCACAGACGACTGTCATTATACTGTTTGTAACTGTATACTGTACTGTACTGTTGGCAAGCTCTGAGAGCTGAGATTGAACTTGGCGCTATGGACACAGACAGACGCTCCTGACACTGGAGGAGCTCAGTAGGAGCTCTGTAGGTATGACGGAGGGTCTACGTAGGGTGGGAGCCTGTCCCACAAAGGTTTACTGAAAGTCCTCACTTTGTCCTCCCCCCTCCTCGGTCTCCTGTTCTTTCAGGCATGTGGATTTGTCAGATCTGCCAACCAAGGAGAAAGGGAAAGACGCTTCTACATGAAAAGGCGGCACAAATCAAACGGCGCTACACCGCTCCCCTGGGACGTCCCAAGAACAGGTATGGAGCTGTCCTCCAGAGATGGTGTGTAACAGCGCCCCCTGCTGGTGCTCATCACCACCTGCGCCCCCTCCTCCTCAGGCCGGGGAGGCCCTTCAAGAAGTTGGGGGGGCCGCGCGCCACGGAGACGCTCGACGTCAGCCAACTCCTCCTCTAGCTCGTCCTGCGAGGGCTACCCTGGTGACGATCGGCTGCTGTTCTCATTGCGGGACGACGATGACCTGACGCAGGGCGGCCTGCGCTTCAACAACAAGACCAAAGGGTTGATTGATGCCCTCACCAAGTTCTTCACGCCGTCACCTGAGGGACGCAAGGCACGGCAGGAGGTGGTGGACTACTCACAGCAGTGTCGCATCCGCAAGAAGAGCAGCCGCAAGGGTGACGGAGACGACAGGATGGGTAAGAGGGACACAGCAGCTTTCAGCACTCTGACATCAAACCAGTCGTCAGCAGTCTGAACATTCTAGAAGTTCCAGAGGATTCTGCCTTTTCAGTCTGATGATGGTTCAGACCGTCGGCTGGTGACGAGTCCCCACGTGTCTGTGGCAGGGTGACAGCTACAAACGTGCTAACTGTTGGACGAAGGATGTTAATGAATCCTTTAGAACCGGGGTGTCACACTGCAGTCCTTGAGGGCTGCATATCCTGCAGGTTTTAGATGTCACCTGAGTCAGTGTCTGTGAAGTTCTGGTGAGGCGTGGTAACGAGGTGCTGGTTTGAATCAGGCCTGTAGGATTCGGGAGACGTCTAAAACCTGCAGGATATGCGGCCCTCGAGGACTGGAGTTTGACCCCCCTGCTTTAGAAGAAACTGTCTTCACAGCATTGGCTTGAAATGCTATGCTACATGCTATGCAAACAGAAGAGAATCTCCTGAGTACGTGCAGAAATTCACGGATCAGAAGAGTTGAGTTCTGCTTTACGGCACACATCTGTTGCCGTGAAAACGACAGCAGTGTACGTGAGGTGTCCGTGAGCGGTCACAGTCGGAGCCTCAGTGCTGCAGGTGGAGGAACGGCGCTGAGAATGTTGTTGGTCCTGGAGCCGTAAAATCTGGAACTGGGTTGTACAGTTCAAAGAACTCATCCATTCATGAATATCCAGAACACACACTCTGGAGTTACTCTTCTGTTAGCATAGCACGTACAATAGCATTTCAGGCTAACACTGTGAGGACAAGGTTTCAGGATTCAAAGATTCAGGATTCAGTGTGCTCTGTCCAACAGTTAGCTGGATACGTCAAGCAGACAATGTTTCAGTGAACCTCAGGTGGACTGGACTTACTGATGAGATCATTGTGTGTGTGTGTGTGTGTGTGTGTGTGTGTGTGTGACTCAGACAATCAGGACGGCAGCGACTGGCGGGACGAGGACGAGCGGCTGCCGGGACACGAGAACCTGATGGAGAAAGACATCGAACTGTTCCGACATATCCAGGAACTCGCACTACAGGTAGGCAGCAATGCAGTGTGTGTGTTTGTGTGTGTGTTACCTAGTAAACCCGTGTGTCTCCATCCTTGTCCCTCGAACAGAAGGTTGGGGTGACCGGGCCGCCGGACCCACAGATGCGATGTCCGTCCGTCATCGAGTTTGGGAAGTTTGAGATCCAGACGTGGTACTCGTCTCCCTACCCGCAGGAGTACAGCAGGTGAGCACGGCTCTGCCCTAGGACCTGCTGCAGTTTTTAGTCTCCAACCGGAGGAGCTCATCTTGGTTTGATCTCCATCACAGTTCAGACTGTGTTCATAAAGGAGCACCCCCCCCCCTTTTCAAACATGAAATCATGCTCATAAAACTTTTCCTTCACACAAACCTGTCTATATATACCGTTGAGAGCAGGTCGCCCAGGTTGGACCCAAAACCTCCTACACTTTTCCAGAATCTCCCCTCTGGCCGTAGTAGTTCAGCGTTGGCATATAAACTACCAAAGGGTCAGGTCGGGTCAGGTCGGGTCAGGTGGAGCTGGAAGCTTGTGGTGGCAATGCGCCGTCAGACTCCATCTGTCTCTCCGTCTTTCCCTCAGACTGCCCAAACTCTACCTGTGTGAGTTCTGTCTGCGCTACATGAAGAGTCGCAGCATCCTCTACCAGCACATGAAGAAGTGCAGCTGGTTCCACCCTCCCGCCAACGAGATCTACAGGAAGGACGACGTCTCCGTGTTTGAGGTGAAGGCCTGTCCTCCTCTTTCTTCTCCTCCTCTTTCTTCTCCTCCTCCTCCCCCTCCTCTCCTCCTCTCCTCGTCCTCCTCTTCCTCTCAGCAGCCGAGGTCTGATCTGGTTTTTGTGACCTCGTGTGATAGGTTGACGGGAACGTGAGCACAATCTACTGTCAGAACCTCTGTCTGCTGGCCAAACTCTTCCTGGACCACAAGACGCTGTACTACGACGTGGAGCCTTTCCTGTTCTACGTGCTGACGCAGAACGACAGCAAAGGCTGTCACCTGGTCGGCTACTTCTCAAAGGTACGAGTAACTTGTTTCAAGTAAATTTTGACTTAAAATAAGAAGAAAAATCTGCCAGTGGAACAAGACTTTTTTTGACTTGTAATATGGAAGTAAAAAAAGACTTTTTTTGAAATGAAAATGAGATGTTTTGATTGGAAGTAAGATGAATTCTTCTCGGTAAGATCTTTTTTGCGGCGTTACTGTCATTACGGTAATCCCATTCGCCTAAAGCTGGTGAGTCATTACCGGGATGTGACTTCTGAACTTCTGAACTTTCTGGTTTTCTGGTAGCGCAGATAGTCTTGTAATTATGATACTAGCTAGAAAAACTGTAGCATCGGCGATGCCCGAGGTGTTAAAGGGTTAAATCGCCTCACCCTGCCTCACTCTGTAACGACATTAATGCAGGAATGTGTTTCTCTGCCCCCCTTCAGGAGAAGCACTGCCAGCAGAAATACAACGTATCATGCATCATGATTCTTCCACAGTACCAGCGCAAAGGCTACGGCCGCTTCCTCATCGACTTCAGTAAGAGTCTCAGCCGTGACCAACCCATCGCTGCCCCACCTTGAGCAGCTCTAACTCTACCACCCCCCGCCCACCCACAGGCTACCTGCTGTCCAAACGCGAGGGTCAGCCCGGGTCACCAGAGAAGCCTCTTTCCGATCTGGGCCGACTGTCCTACATGGCCTACTGGCGCAGCGAGGTGCTGGAGTGTCTGCACGAAGTCCGGGACAGGCAAATCACCATCAGACAGCTGAGCAGGCTGACGGGCATCTGCCCCCAGGACATCACCACCACGCTGCACAGCCTCAACATGCTGGAGCAGAGGGGGGACAGGTCAGAGGTCACAGGGACACAGGGACGGTGTTGCTGCCGATGGTCACGCTGGCGTACTTTGGAGTAGAGCCATAACTGAACTATTTGCAAATCAGAAAACGGACACATGTTGCTGAAAGCGGAGAAGTTGCACTTCACAGCTAAGTTGCTGTCATTACCGTAATGACTCTCTGGCAAAATAGTGAATGTCGATGACATAATGGCAGCAACTTGGCTGTTGTTTTAAGTCCATGTTTATGCTTCTGTGTCAAATCAACGGCGTAGGTTCAGCATAGCCTGATGTCACTTGTCCAGAAACATAACTGTTGTCATGGCGACGTAGACCCCCACAGACTGCAGCAACTGTGATTGGACTCTTGCATCACGTAACCTTGTCAGATCTCAGAGCGGGAAAATAGATCCGACCGTAAGACGATTTTTGACTGAAAAAGTGAGCGGAACATGATGGCCACCTTGTTGTAGTTAGTGCGGTAAAAAGATCCGCTCACGTTTAGTTGCTATGGAAACAAAGAAACACTGAGACCGAGAAAACAAAGGAAACATGGCGGCAAGATTCAACGCAGAGCAATGCCAACGGCAGCAACTGTGATTGGACTGAAAGAGTTAGCGGAACATGACGGTGATCTTGTTGTAGTTCACGTTCAGTCACTGTGGAAACAAAGAAACACAGCACATGAAAAAAAACAAACATGGAGGTTCATGGAGCTACAAGACAGACACAGAAGAAGAAACATTCAGGGTAGGACGAAGGGTGTGATATAGGGTAGGATGTAGGGTCAATTGGAGGGCAGGAACATAAGTAGAATGTAGGGTAGGACGTACGGTCCACATCGGTTCAATGCAGAAATGAATTGGTGGGATGGGATGACACTCGCTCTGTCTTGTTGCGTCAGCGCTGCATCTCCCTGGTAGACGAACCGAATGCAACTTTTAAGCTTTCAGGAACGGTTTGACATTTTCTGTTGGCGCGAATAGTCGTATTACTACAGTACTCCAAAGTATGCTAGTGCGAGTGTATCATCAGCGATACCGTGGGTGTACCTTCAGGGGGTTGTATCTTCAGCCCGACTCGGCCTGACGCCCATGTTTCCTCTGCTGGGGTCTGCTTTGTCAGGATGGTCCTGGTGAGAAAGGAGAAGCTGGTGACGACCCACATGTCCCGTCTGAAGGCCCGCCCCCGGCTGCTCGAGGTGGACCCTGAGTGTCTGCGCTGGACCCCCGTGATCGTCACCAACACCGTGGTGTCCGACGGAGAGGAGGACGAGGACGACTACGAGGAACCTGGGGAGAATGACCGCAAGGAGGTCAGAACAATTGGTGGACTTTTAGTGGAGGATGAGTAACAGCCTCTGGGCACCAGCTTCCTGATGTACGTCCCGTTTCCCCAGAGGTTGGCAAAGTCACAGCAGGTAAAATGACGGAGAACAAACAGGAGTTTCACCTGAATGAAGACCGACCAAATCTGATGTGAGGAATGTTGGAAGTTCCAGACAACAGTCGGATCTAATGGTGCTCCCCAACACCAGTAAAGTTCTGTTGTCTGGACATTGAAACATTCCTCACATCAGATTTGGTCTTTACTCGTACAGTTGAAGCTCCAGTGTTAGTTCTCCTTCACTTTACTGCTGTTGTGGTGGTAGTAGTAGTAAACTATAATGATCGTCACAACAGTTCTTTTAGGAGTATACAAATCTTTAGAGTTAGTTCAGGAAAAAGATTTGTTCACCAAACTGTCCCATACCCTCCCCCACCTCAATCGCCAGGGCTCTGAATACTCACTAAATATAACAACGAAGTCGCTAAGGTGGCGACATTGGTTTGAGTCTAAGTTTTGTTGTCCGTGAGTGCTTCACGTTAATCGACTCGTCCGCTGAGAATGAACCAATGAATCAGATTCACCCACAGCAGCCACACTGAACTGTGAAATGAATGAATCCTTTCAGTAATCCAGGCCAGTTCGTTCACCCCAAAGATTTGTCCGACCGAAACGTTCACAAATGGGATCACTCTAGATCACAGGGGAAAGAACATCATGAAGCTGGTCTGCAGAGCCCTCAGCAATACTTTCTGTAGACGTGAACTCACTGGTGTTATTCCTCAGATCAACCCGAGTCACAAAGTTGCACCGATGTCCTGGCACCTCCATCAGGGGAAGAAGAGGGAGGACGTGGAGGAGGAGAGGAAGGGCTTCCTGTGTTTCCCCCATCAGCCAGAGTTCCCCAACCTCCCCCGCTGTGCGCTGCCCACCTGCCATCCCGGATCCACCACGACCCTCTCCCCCAACAAATGGAGAGCGCCGGCCTCGAGGGCGCCCCCCCAAAAACTGGCCCTGGGGTAAGGTGAAGGACAGCCAGCGGGTGGCGCCGCTGTCCAAGAGCCGTCCAGCAGACGACGAGGATGGAGTGGAGGACGGAACGCCCAGCTTCGCCTGTGCCCCCCCCTCCCTTTTCTCCCTGGACCGATCGTCGGACGGCTTCCACACTCTGGACATGGCCCGACGCGCCTCCATGCCGCCTGCACGCCGTGGACGACCCCCCCGGAAAAAAAGAGGGCCCAAGCCCAAACGACTGGACGGTCTTGGGGAGGGCCTACCGCAGCTCCCTGGAGTCTCCAGGCTGAACGTGTCTCCACCCGTCAGGACGAGCTG
This sequence comes from Lampetra planeri, assembly GCF_965212315.1. Lineage (NCBI taxonomy): Eukaryota > Metazoa > Chordata > Hyperoartia > Petromyzontiformes > Petromyzontidae > Lampetra > Lampetra planeri. The sequence continues at coordinate 7,475 of NW_027614263.1, read as the reverse complement.
CTTCAGCGAGAGCAGCGAGGAAGAGGACGACGACGATGACGACGACGACGATGACAGGAGGGCGTGTTCCCCGCCCATCCTCACGAAACCGGCAATGGGACTCAAATGCAAGGTTAGGACAGTTCCAACCAGCTAAAACATCCACACGCAGCTGTCACAAACTCACTTCCTGTCTGTGGTTTGACCCAGAAGCCGCTGAGAAAACGCCGCTTTCGCCAGCGCAGCCACCCGCACAGCAGCGTGGTGACCCGAGACCATCTCCGAGACCACCGAGGTTTTGGACGAGTCCTTCGTGGACTCTGACTCGGAGCGGCCGATGCCGCGGCTGGAAGAGGAGACACCCCTCCATCACCCGCTGCGCCGCTACCCGCCGGCCCGCTCCGCCCTCCGCCTGTCAGACCCAGCACCCAAAAGGGGGCGCCACTCCCACCTCACTGATTCAGAGGAAGACGGTGAGTAAAGGGGTGTTGGCTAGGGCTTCAGTCAGCGCCTTAGTCTAGTAGGGACCAGCTCCCACTTGTTTCAGGGTGATTCTTTTTCCCTTCCAACTTAAGGGCCAAATCAGAAAATCGGTGAATCGGTAGACAGACCCGTGAATGTGATTCTACGTACCCTGAACCAGTTCAGGGCCCGGTTTCTCTAAGGGACTTTCATAGTAACTTTTACTTTTTACTTTTCAGACAAGGTTGTTTGTCTCCTCAGAAGTGTCACTAGACGGTGTGTGTGACTCATCTTATCAGCTGACTGACCTGTCAAAGGACAGGATGGTCAGTCCACTGTCCGTCCACCGCTCCAACATGCTGCTCCAGGTGTGGGACAGCGTGTAGGCTCCCTCATCCCGTTCACCTTGCGTGGGCCGCGTTCTCTTATTTCAGTAGCCTCCCTGATCATGGTGTCTGTTGTCCTCTGTGCTGATGACTCTGGCGCTGTCCCAGTCCATGATATGATTTTCCCTTTTGCAGTGATTGGTTATGGCTGATTTGTGGGTTTCCTGCTTCCACAGTACGTCAGATCATGTTGTGGACGAGAACCGTTGTGATATGGTCGTTCATCAAGGTTGATTTATATTTCTGTGTAGGGTACGGAATAGTCTGACACCAACTCACTGATGAACTGTAACCACACCTGCAACGTGGACCTCCACAAATGTGACTGTTTGTGTCACACACCGTACATCGTACCTTTACCATACCGTACCGTAATATTGTATCATATCGTACTTTTACCATACCATATCGCACCGTATTGTACAGTACCGTATCATGTCATGCATTGTATTTTACCCGTAATCCTCCTGAACCTACCTGTACCATTGCGATTACAAATGTATCCTTGTGTATCGTATTGTACCTTAGTCTCACTAATCCCTTCTAGTTGAATGTCAGGTGTCAGCCGAGGTGCACATGTGTGCAGCAGCGTGATGTAACAATGTGCCTCTCCTGTCTCTCAGAACTGACACCTGTACTGCGGCCTGTCTCCATGCTGCCCGCTGACCCCTCCGACGCCCGAGCAGCCGGCGCTGACGTCCCAGTGAAGAAGAAGAAGGGCTGGCCCAAAGGGAAGAGTCGCAAGCCGCTACACTGGAAGAAACGTGGACCTGGACGACCACCGGGCAGCGGACACCACCAGCGAGCGGCAGCGGCGGCTCGGGGTGGAGGTGCCGCCCCACCCAAGATCAAGATGAAGCCTGGGGCGTAAGCCTCGCAGCTGGTACCTGCAGCGGGCGCAGGAGGAAGCACAGCGGCAGGAGCAGGAGCGGCTGCATGAACAAAGTCAGCAGCTCCTCGGCGCCGACGAGCAGAACGGCAGACGGACGCTGAAGGACTCAGACTCGGACGAGCGCTTCCCGCCCAAGCCCGTGATGCAAAAGATTCCCAAGAGAGAGGGAGGCCACCGAAGAACCCCGCACTCCGGCTGCCGCCCCCACCCGCCCCCAAACCGCCCCCCACCTCCGAGCCGGAGGAGGAGGAGGAAGATGAGGAGGAGGAGGAGGAGGAGATGGACCGACCCTGGGGGGAGGAGAAAACCAGCCGCCCACTGTCCCGCCCCCTGTTGTCACCCCCCTCCCTCCACCTCAGGGCCCCGGGCACCACAGCCCCGCCCCCACAACGCTGACGACCAGGAAGAAGATGACGACGACGAAGAACAAGAAGAACGAGATTTCAACAGCCCGGCCGGGGGGCGGGGCTGGGGGCGGGGGGGCGGGGGGTGCAGGCGAGCGATGGTCGTACCTGGGTCGGGAAGCCGACGCAGTGACGACCACGACGCCGACGATGAAGGTGACGGACATTTGGAGGACAAGAACAATAGCAGCAAGAAGAGAAAGAACCAGGAATCGGAGGAGGACGAAGAGGAGGAGGAGGAGGAGGAGGAGGAGGAGCCGGCCTCCTGCACCGCCTCCCCACCCGTCAAAGAAGAACCACAAGGAGGAGACGCTTTTTTAGACATGGGGAACAGCGCTGGCCGCGACTGCGTCAGCAAGCAGGAGGAGGACGGAGGGGAGGAGGAGGCTGAGGAGGAGGAGGAGGAGGTGCAGCAGCAGCCAAAATGTCCGCCCCTCCCCTCCTCCACCTCCTCCGCCGCCGACCCGCAGCAGGAGGAGCGGCGGCGCAGGGAGCAGGAGGAGTCGGCTGCGGCGGCGGCGGCAGTGGAAACAGTCACGGCTATGTCGGCTCCGTCCGTCAGCGCAGAGCTGCCGCCGCTGCACACCGACAACAAGGACGTGTCGCTGCTGGTGGCGCCTGCCCGCCGCACCCCCACACTGACTTCAAGGAGGAGCTGGGACACCACCCCGCTCACCACCACCACCACCCCCACCACTCCAACGAGCTGGACCTGGAGACAGTGCAGGCGGTGCAGTCTCTCACCCAGGGGGAGGCGGTGCAGGACGAGGAGGCGGAGCCCCACCCCACCACGGCGCCTACCAGGACTGCGAGGAGACGCTGGCCGCCTGCCGCACCCTCCAGAGCTACAGCCATGCCGGGGAGGGCGAGGAGGCGGCGGCGGCGGCGCTGGCGTTGGTAGAGGAGTGCGGTGCCTCCCAGCACAGCAGCCCCCTTCCCAACACCCCCATGCCATCACTCTCCAGCCAGTCGGTACGCTCTGTGAACAGCCCAGGCCTACCTGCCGCCATCCTGGACTCCGCCGCCGCCCAGCGAGTGGGGACGCCAGGTCCCACCGGATCGGGCGGGGGCGGCGGCGGGTACACACAGATCACGCCCCGAGCACCCCGGCTCCCTGTCGGCCCCCTCCCAGCAGAACATGGAGACGTCTCCGATGATGGACGTGCCGTCGGTGTCGGACCACTCGCAGCAGGTGGTCGACAGCGGCTTCAGCGACCTCGGCAGCATCGAGAGCACGACTGAGAACTACGACAACCCTAGCAGCTATGACTCCACCATGGGTGGGGGGGGGCAGCGGCGGGGGGCAACGGGGGAGGGATATCCGCCGTCACAGGGGCGTCCACAGGGCCTTCGGCGTCGGTTTCCTCCGCCTCCTCCTCGTCCTCCTCCAGCGCCGCCACCCCCTCCTCCCAGTCCAACAGCTGCTCCTTCGCCCCTGCCCTCACTTCTGCCACAGGAAGCGGCGCGTCCCAGCTCGCCATGGCAGCTGCAGCCTGATCCAGCAGACAGGCGCTGGTCCCAACACTGGCCCCCGGTGCCACTTCTGTGCCGCAGCCCCCACCACCCCCCCCCCCTCCGTCTAACACCCCCCGGCTGTGGCATCAAGTCTCCACAGAGCTGCGGCGTGATTGAGCGGCCACCGAGTACCAATCAGCAGCAGCCTCCGAAGAAGACTCCGCAGCAGCAGCCACCCCCCCAGCAGCAGCAGCAGCAGCAGCAGCAGCAGCAGCAAGCCCCCGGCTCCCAGCCTCCACCCTCCGCCCCCCCACCCACCCGCCGCAGCAGCAGCCGCTGTCCCAATGCAGCATGGGCAACGGCTTTGCCTCCACGCCCATGATTATGGAGATCCCCGAAAGTGGGGGCGGGGGAGGGGGCGGGGGTCGTACCCTGTACGAGCGCATGGGGCAGGACTTCAGCTCGGGGGGGTACCCCCAGCCCTCGGCCACCTTCAGCCTCGCCAAACTCCAGCAGCTCACCAACACCATCATGGACCCCCACGCCATGCCCTACTCCCACTCGGCCCTCCGTCACCTCCTACGCCACCCTCCGTCTCCCTGGCCAACTCTGGGCTGGCCCCCTCCCCCCACACCCGCCCTCCCCCAGGGCCAGCCCACCATGACGCCCCCTCCCAACCTGGGCTCAGGCTCCATGAACCTGGGCTCACTGCAGCTGCAGTGCAACATGCCCGCCGCCAACATCGGTCTGGGGCCCGCCTCCGCACACGCAGCGGCTGCAGGGTCAGATGGCGACAGTCAAAGGTCACATCTCCATCCCGCTCCAAAGCCGCGCAGCAGCTGGCGCCCGCCCCCCCACCAGCAGCAGCTGTACGGCCGCAGCTCGGGGGCGGTGGCCATGCAGGGCACACCCGCGCACCCTGGCCGTCCAGCGCGGGATGATGCCCAACCTAATGCCCACGCCAGCGCCGTACAACTCCATGAACATGACGCCGCTCAATGCCATGTCCGGCGGCGGGCTACCGCATGCCGCCAGCCCATGATGAACAGCGGCTACCACGGCAACCCCCCCTACATGAACCAGCCGGCCCAGTACCCCATGCAGATGCAGATGGGCATGATGGGTGGGCAGGGCTACCCGCAGCAGCCTATGCAGCCCAATCACCATGGCAACATGATGTACACCGGCCCCCCCCACCACGGCTACGGCAGCGTGACCAAACAGTCGCCGTACATGAGCAGATGAGCGAACCGACGAGGGAGGTGTGAATTGCGCAACTTGTTTGGACTTGGAATTCCACCTGTAAAGGCCAGTGCCACAAGGAGCACCGAGAGGGAGGGGACAGAGGAGGAGGAGGAGGAGCAGGGGCGGAGGAAGGGGGGGTTGGAGCGTCTTGCTGTTATTGATGTTATCATCTGTTTGTTCGTCCGACTCCTGGGCTTGCCCACCCGCCTGCCTGCCAGGAGCGAATGTGAAGGGACTGGAGGTCGGGGTATGCACATGGACCTTGTGGTGCCCCCCCCCCCCCCGCAGACCAGTTCTCCATGAGACACATGGAACAACGTGCACACGAGCCGTTCATCGACATAGGAAGCCTTATCTTCAAAAAAAGGAGAAAAAAAAAAAAAGACATTGGCGGAGTTTTGTCCATTCTTTGTTTTGGAACATGCGTGTGTGCCAGTCGGAACTCGTGTATGTATCGTCGCATCCCCCCTCCCTCCTCTCACCAACATCCCAGCAAACAGGACGCGGTGGAGCCCCGCCCCATGGACCCTCGCCCTGCCCCTCCGGTGAGCGTCTTCCTGGATGAACGATCGTACCAAAAAAGAAACCCACATCTTTATTTTTGTGCGTGCGTCACGAGTCGCAGCATTTCTTTCCGTTGGTCCGCCGCTCTTAACGGATTCGTTGTAAATATTCTGGTACTTCCCAGTGTCCGGCGGCTAGCAGACTCACGCTGGCCGCCTGTCGCCCCCCGGTGGCTGGCTCAGGAAAGTACATGAATCAGCTGTTGTCGTCCACACTCCACTGACAGTGACAAATGTCAGCTTTTGTTTTGTTTGTTTGAAGAGTTTACACAAACCCACAACAAAATGTGGGATTTCCCTTCAGCTGCTGTGACACCCCCGTTACTGCTGCTGAAACATTCTAGCTAGCTGTGGAGTACCACATTTACACGACTATTTCGGAAAATGTGGAAAGGTTCCTGAAAGTCGCCAACAACCCCATTCGCTCTGTCAACGGAAGCCTCTGAGTCATTACCGTAATGACAGCAACTTTTCACCTTTCAGGAACTGTTCCACGTTTCTGATGGTGCAAATAGTTGTGTAATTATGGTACTACAAAGTAGGCCAGTGCCAATTACATGACTATTTGCGCCATCAGGTCCTGAAAGTTGAGAGGTTGCACTTCACAGCCAAGTTGTTATTACGGTAATGACACCTCATCTTCTGGCAACAGAGCACATGGGATTGCCGTAATGACGTTTCTCATAGCGCAAATAGTCCAGTAGTTACAGTAGTCTAAAGTATGCTAACGCCAGAGATACGGTTGGCGTTAAAATGCTTCAGGAGAGTCGGTTAACACCCCCCCACACACACCACCACCCCCCAGTGTTAGAGAGGTGTCTGCATCTGACTGCTTTGTTCTGTCGCACCTTCTCTGCTGGTGAGGTTGTGCAGGGTGTTGGAGCGGCGGCAGTGGGACACTTGACCATGTTGTTCCATGTTCCAGTATTCAGCGTCACAGGAATCAGCATTGCATCTTTTTATTTGTGTGTTCTGTTTTGAACTTTTTTGTGTTTTCTGATTTTTATCAGAGCGGGCAGCTTTCTTTTCTGACACAAGCTGACTCTTTTTGACTTTAGAAGAACCTATTGTAGAGAAAATGTTTTTTCTATAATATAAAAAAGAAATTCTGACATTGATATTGGTACTCGTCATTTTTTTCCACTTTTGTTTCTGGATAATAAAAGAACATATTTTTAGCTCGCCTCTTGGGTAACAATTACTAAGAAATTCAAAATTTAAAAAAAATACCACTCACTTTTAGTGACTTTCAGATGCCTTTAACCTCTCCATTCCATCTCATCTCTAGAGTTTTCTATCTTTGTGTAGTATATTAATGCTATTTTAAACAAAAGGAATACAAATATCTAAAGGTCACTCTGCATTATGTTTTCTGTTTTTTTTTTACCTGTGTGCGTATAGGACGACTTGCGGACATTAAAGAGGCATGTACAAATGAGCTCAGTATATTTCTGTCTGTTTATATTGCTTCTTTTTTTCTATCCTTTGTAACTGTACATGTTGCGTTGTATGCTCAGAGGCGCGCGCACACACACACACGGGTGAACGCTCGTGCTTGGCGGCCCTCGGCTCTTCTGTCCCTGTATGTATTTCCATTTATTCGTTTCCCCCCTTTCTTAGCAAGTACTTTCAAAGAACTCTGTACATTTTAACATAAAATGAAAATAAATTATGTTGAGCCATTCGTGTTTCTCTGAAGCTTCTTCGGGTCCAACTGGCCCCCACTGAAGGTTTTCCGCCCGTGACGATTCTGACACTTTATCTCCTCACTGCCGTGGTTTTACTGGATTATTGATGAGCTGAGTTACACGAATGTTCATCTTGCTCAGTCCGTGTTTCTGGAATTCAAGGAGGTTGCGCAGTATTTTCAAATAAATACATTTAAATTGGAAAAAACAACGCCTCTGCTTTAATTGATTCAGTCAGAAGGGAGAACTGGTGCTTCCCCAAACCTGAGATAACTACACAGTGAACTAAACATTTAGAAAAATACTGTGTGTAATACAATTTGGGAACAGACACGATAACAACCCGTCACTAACAGCGACTGACGAAGAATCTGCACAAGATGAAATCTGACACCACAAAC
>NW_027614262.1:0-28343 GCF_965212315.1 Lampetra planeri | reverse complement strand
AGGCCATATTTCAGAAGTGAAGGAACCACTGTGTGTACAAGCTTCATAGGGGAAATATGTAACCAGTTCAGGCAAGTAGTGGAGAAAATCAAAGAGCCACACAGCGCTTATTCAGAGGTAAACGTGCAATTTTTTTGGTCAGACCAGTGATAACAAGGTAGCTGCTCTCACTTCCTTCAAAAACACACAATTTGGGTTTTGCAAAGTTAGATGGGGAGATTAAGATCAGTGAGAGAACAGCGGACTTCCTGCGCGAGTCCGTGGGTCTGTAGACTGTGGAGATGAGATCACAGCATCAGCAGCATGGAGAGATATGTGACGTACACAGCCCTGATATTCACCGTATTTATTGCTTACAACATTGATTGGTGGTGTAAGTAGGCACACTTAAAGTAAAGTAACCATTCGACTGCCATTTTGTTCTTGTGCAAAGGATGATGGTGCCAGAAAATACACATTTACTGAACCTGAATGTGTACCTTTTCCTGAGAAGCCTTTTCAACCTGAGGGTACAAATGCATCCACCAAGATCCCTTTTTAGAGCATCAGCTTAGGCGGGAAACAAAGAAAAAGAAGACGACATACTCTATTGATCCAAGAGAAATAGTGTTTTTTTAACCCATCAGGCAGCGACCATACAAACACACACAGCACAATTTGCTTCTCCTGGCGATCAATGTAACTGCCACACATTTCCTGCCCATCCTGGGAATCAATTCAGTGACCTTGTGGTCCCAAACCCATTTCTCAATCCTTTTGAACCTCCCCGAACTTCAACTGGGTATGACAATTTTTCATACATGGTGCAGTGATGACTAATATTCTAATACACCTGTTTTTTTATACCACATTTGACTGTCATCTCACATTCTAGTCCAAGTGGTTACAAAGTCTCTGTGTGCTCTCTGTCTTTGGTATTTACATCCATCTGTAGCATGTAGCAGCCACAACATTAGTGCGTCCTCCAAAATGAGCCTGTTATCTCATTTTGTTGTTATCTCAAGTGTTTGCAATAACAAACATTATACTGTCTAACAGTATGCCCTGAGGGCAAAACTCTGACACACACTCTTGGCTTTCTTCAACAACTGACCTCACGTGAGACTTACCTCATTTTAGTGTGTGACAGTGTTCATCTATGATGCAGTCAGACACTAATAAGGCTGTGTTCGAAATGGCTCCCTACTCACTGATAGTGGACACGCCATTTTGTAGTGGTGTCCGAATCCTTAGAGAGCATCCATATGCCCTATACAGTATGTGCACCCAAAGTATCCCACAATGCAGCGGGAAAAGTAATGAACACCAGATGGTCACTAGTTAACCAGTATAGACCATAAAGCATTGTATTTGTGGGGTAATAAAATCAAAATCAGTTTTGGGCTGCTGTGCTGTCGCAGTGAGTGACGTCTGCTGAAACGTATGACTGATAACCGCGCTCACATCAGGAGCGAGGAGACTTGTCACTGAGAGCACCATGACGTCCAAGCTGAAGCTGGAAAAGCGATGTAGCTGTAAAGTAGATTTTGGGGAACGTTTGCTAGTTGACCTGCTCCCTCACTCAGCTAGTCTCTGATAAATCATGCTATCTATAGTTCAGCTAGCTAGCTGCCTGAGACTGTTTGTATCTAAGTTAACCTGGTTTATACAGTTCTTGCTTCATGAAATGACAAAAATAAAATTGGCTTGTGCATTCATTAAAGGGACATTATGAACTATTAATATAAAAAACACATTACGGATTACTGTATTCATGCGAAATTAAAATAATTACCTAATATAATATCTGCTTATAATCTGTTGTAATTGGTAACCCAAGGGGCTTTGTCTTTGCAGGGGCACTTCAGAAATATTTTAGAGCCCCGCCTGACCAGCAAGCAGCAGTTCCATCTTTTGTTCCTGCAGATGTACGACGTCATCTGCCAGTTTTTAGTCAACCAAATTGATCCAGCTGACTGGTCATCAGTGCTCTCAGATTCATTCAGGACAGACTTGGTTGGTAGACAGACATTTCAGATTAAACCAGATGTCACATTTCCCCAATGAAAAGATGGCAGTAGTGACGCTGTAATTCTAGTTATTGTTTGTTTTCACTGTTTGCACTTGAAAAGAAATCCTAATTCATTGTATTTTTATTCTAGGTGATGGCCTATGTTGGTTTATGTTCAGTTTGAGCTATGGCCTAAAAACAAACATTTTCAGAATTTCTAATAAATATTTTTGAGGAACACTGCCTCTGTTTCATTTATTGGTATATAGAGAATGCCCAATGTTTACTTTGTGTTATCATCATCAGTTTAAATTGCTTGGATGGGTCAAATCAAGAGGTTTCATTTTTTCATTCATTTTTCATTCAATTTTTTAAAGAGTTTTTTTTAGAGAGGTTGTCACGACACTAGCCAGCTTTCGTCTTCAAGTGTAATAGGCTGTTGTGTCTTCATGGATCATCTAAAAAGGGATTGGAATCTCTAGTGTAGTTTGACAAAATGGGGGGCCCGAAACAGCCCCCAAAGAGCTAGAAACGGCCTGACTGGTTGAATGGTTCTGAAATTTTAGAACCATATTATAATTCTAATTGCGGTAATCCCATTTGTGCTATTGCTAGAAGCCGCTGAATCATGACTGTGAAGACAGCAACGTGGCCGTGATTTTCTTTTTTTTTCAAGTTAATTTTGGTTTTGTATTTCAATATTTTGTAATGTTGTTTCTTTGGTTTGTCATTTAACTAATTTTGGTTTATTTCTGTTTGTGTGAGTGTTGTGGGGTTGAGTGGGTGTTAAGTATCCCATTTTGGACAGTGTGTTATTGCACCTGCCTGTCTACCACAAGCGGTATTAATTCCTTTTGTTTGGCGTGACACGTGGTGGTTTGGTTTGTGATTTTCTTTGGTTTGAGTTCTCCCCTTGGATGTTAGTCTTTTCACTCCACCGAGTATCCCTGTTCCTGCCCTTCTGTTTACCATGCTCTCTTAAATTTGTAAATGTTCTTAACCAATAAATCTGTTACTTTTTATGGAAGTCCATCTCTTGTCCCATATAGTGTATGTCCTGGGGTGAAAGTCTCCAGGTGGCGTTGTTTGGCAGTACTTCCCTTTTGTTGTCCCCTGCATTCTGCCACATATTGTCATATTATTTTAATACTGCACACTAATCAGTGTTGTTTCTGTCAGAAAAATTGGCCACATATTGAGAAATCACTGCTGTTTGGACCTAATCTATACTGTGTTGCTGATGTTATCATCAGTTTGTTTTTGTTTCGTCCAGCCACTACTGGAGAAATGGTGTGAATCCAGAGTTGTTGTTTTTTTTAAGCGTGAATTCCATTTGTTATCTCCAGGTCATGAAGTGCAGAGGAAACCTCTCATCATTTTTTTAAAAGGCAGCAGAAAGCTCTCTAGTCAGGAGGTTAATAGTGCAAGAGGGAGTTATATGAGGTCAGAATTCAAGTGGCAGATGCTTTTTTCCTGCTTGGAAAGATCTGTTCACCCTGTCAGATGACTGCTTTTGAGTATTGATGATAAACGCACAGGCAGTAAAACTGTGGATGTTATTTTCCAGAAGTGACATTGGCAGTTTGATTACATTCTTTTCATTTTATGATTCTGGAATTAAAATTACCAGAAAAAGTTCACATCACACACCCCCTGCCCCCCTGGATGTACAACTTAATTGTTCAGTTATGGATTTTTGTGAGCAGGTAATGGACCGCTCTGCTGGGCTCAGATCGCTTCAGACAAACTGTAATAATTGACACTGACAAAGCTGTCAGAGGGGAGGTGGCTTCCCCCATGGTGAACAAGCAATGAGACAGACAAAAATGTTGAAGATTGTGACAATGTGTATATTTCAGTAATGTATCTTGCAGTGTTTCAGTAATATTCAGACAATACAATAAAAACAAAAACGTGACAAGGGCATTCTTCTCTGTGTCTAAAAGCATGTTTGCTTCTTCGATGAAAGACACAAAAAAACTAAGAGACACACTAGGTTGTATAAATATTTCATGTGTATGTCTTTCTTTTACATGGAATAACAAAATAAAATAAATGAAGGGTAGAGGAGGAAGGGGTGAATAACTTCCTTTGCTCTCTACTTTCTCTTCTAACTTCCTGTGGAGAGATGTGCTGATGCTGCATCTCCCACGACAAGTGCTGTGTGGTGTCAGGGGCTCCCGGTGAGTAGCTCCTCATGCCTGTCACCTCTAGTAACACCGGCCCATGTCAGCAGGGGATGGCTCCTGCGCCGCCGCCTCCCACTCCACTGTCACCTGGCCTCATGGAGGCCAAGGTGACTTTGTTCCTTTGTGATGGAAAAGTGACAACCAGCATGGCTACATCATCAGAAAAAAAAAGTTGCTTGATAGTGCTTCTTTCTGATTCTTATATAATTTTAAGTATGATATCCTCATGAAAGACTGTGAATTGCACAGGATTTATAAAGTACCGATGTTGTGGACAGCTGTTCCAAACTGCACAGTGAGAGCTACATTAGAATACCTTGCAGGCTGTTTAATGTTGTGAAGGTTGAGGGCCTGCTTGTCTTATTTCCTTTCCCATATGTGTGGGCATGATGTTATTCTAAATGCTCTCTAAATTCTCTTTCTTATTCTCTTAAAAACATTCTGGACATTATTTTACCTGGTTTTAGATCCAATGTTTTTTGTTGATTATTACCATGTTAACTTTAATACATAAATGTAATACCTGTGATCAATTAATAATTGGAAAACCCTAAACAATCAAAAATGAATGAACTGAAACAGCAGTTACAACAACACATGACAGTGGTTTGACTTGTTTGATCAATGGGGGAACAGTTTAGGACCTTGTGACATCTATTGTTGCCTCATACCTCTGGTAACATGCTACCTGCTAAAATAACACTGTACGTATGAGGGAAATTATTCTTACACAACCTGTGACATTGAAGTTGGTTGTGAATGTGAAGAGAAATTCATTGTTTGTCTCTGTAGGTGTATCGATCATCAACAGTGGACAAAACCATAACCAAACAAAGATGTCACTGATCAAGCTGTGGGAAAGACAACCTGCACGCAGATTTTAAACGATCGTTTCTCTACGTGCCATGTCCTCTGATAAAGAATATTGTATTGAATATCTCCAAGAAGATCCCTGTAAGGACTTCACACCACTGCTTTAACATAAGGACACATTTCTGTCACAGAATTTAATTTCTTCAAACCTGACTTTCAATAGCTTTTTCTTTCACATCACCTTGTATCTGTACTTTTTATTTTTATTCAAAGGGATAAGATTAATTTTCCTGGTATTTTTTCGTTTGCACATATGTCTCCAATGTAGATTTATATGATCAGTGCTACCCTTAAGAGAAACAAAAGTATAATATATATTTCTCGGTTTTATAACAGCACCAGCAGGGGTATTTCTCTGAATGTCATCTGAATGTGTTTTGTTGGACCTTAAAAAATGTAATGCAAATGAAAAATGACAGCTATTTTTTTCTTCCTTGTACTCCCTCACTCTTGACTCTCTATTCAAATCAAATTTAAATCCCCTTTGTCCCTGTGTGTACCCCTTGAGTTGTTGCATCTACAATACGGTGCTGTCACTCCTTGTTGGGTTGAAGCAGACCAATATGGATCCCACTGAACAGATCTCAGCAGAGGAGTACTGCAATTGTAAGTCTGACATAATTTATATCCCACAGTCACTTTCATGCTATGAAAGGCAATTACAGGACATTGTATACATAAATGTCTCCAAGCGAACAACGAACCCTCTTTGTTGCGTTATGCTGTTTCCTTAAAATCACAAGACTGTGCCAGCTGGGATTTCCTCAGACACTGTGGTCTGAATTATCTAACTTGACGTGTTTGCTCTGAAGCGTGATATTCTACCCTGAGAATCAGTAGGGTGAGTATTTTCATGTTTAGCATCGTAATGTGGAAATGTTTATGGTAATTATAGGCAGTTTTTTTCAGGCAGTGCAACTGAGGAGAGAATAACCACTGAAATGTAGATTAGTGCTGCAGTACATCTTGAAACTTGAGCCGTTTATGTAATTTATTCATTTATTTTACTGTTTTTACTGTTGTTTTTGCAGTGTTGTTGCAGAGGACTGATTAGTCTGCTCCCCTCCTGTTGTACAATAGATTGCATCACAGGTTTTTGAACAACTTACATGAAAAAAAACTGTGTTGTCAACAAAGAGTGTCTCCTGGATAATAGGCTGAAATCATGCTTTGAGGGGGGATTTTTTTATGGGTAGTGATGACTCAAACCTGATAAAATGGAAGAGCTGTGTCATATGCTCACACAAAAGGTAAAAAGAGTGTTTTCCATTCTCCTGAGCACTGGAAAGATATTGTGCTGGGGACTCGTGCTATGATAAAAGACAGAGACACCAGATATCAAACTATAAACCATCCACCTCCTGTCTTTTCTAGCATTCATCATTAGACAAACCTGTCACGTGGTCCAAGTTTCAGTCAGGTCTTTTTGCAAACTGACACAATATGAGAAGAGTGGCCATCTGCTGCAGTGTCAGTGGAATTGTGGGTGAGCCTTCTGTGTCTGATGCTCAGACTGCTGCATTATGGGAATATGTCTGACCTGGAAAACTTGAATTTTAACCCCAAACAGGATATTTTTCTGACCATAATGATTTATTATTTCTGCCTAAACCCAATGGACATTTTCTACGACCTAAATACGTAAACTGCAACTATGAAAATGATTTGAAAGGAAACTATAAAGTTTTCATTGTCTCTGTTGCGTTTGTGCATGTTGGATCCATCCAACATCCTATCAAGCCCACTGGGTGTTGTTCCTGATGCCAAAGGGTATCTTGTTCATTGTGTTGTGCAGAAATGGACAAAACAGTGAGCTGATGTGAGTGCCAGCCCGGCTCTAGGTATGGGCAATGCCCCCTACTGCACCATTAAATCAAAGCAAGTTTTATTTTATCAAAGTCGAGAACTGAGCCTGGCTGCTGGTAATGCCAATGTCAGTTTATGTGAATGTTTAAAATGGGTTATATGATCAGATTGCTGCAGATGCAATTGGAAAACCTCAATTATTTATTCTAACTGTGCATAGCCCAGAAAAAAGCAAAGCTGTACATGAAACACATAAAGCTGAAAGTTATAGACATGAAGAGACATGAAGTGACATTATTTGAGATAGTGATTTGAAAACACGAGTGAAGTAAAAATACATGTAATGGTACTTGAATGTGCAAAACTGTTTCATTTTGACTTAACAAAATAAAAAATATATATAAAAAAAACCTATGCGTTGAAAATAAGGCTTCCTACCACTCAGTTATTGTGATGCTTTACCATCTCAACCATCCGAATAAGCAAACAAACATCCCGAAAACATGTGGGCCACACCTATTAAACTGAACTTAGATTTAATGGTCCTTCTTTGGAATATATGAAATCGCTAAACCACCGAGCAGAATTTCAGGAAAATTACAGAAAATCACACTCTGCAAGACTCCATGATTTTCATACTGTGTGATTTTAAAACTGTAAATTAAAGCACAAGGCCCTTGAAGATTAAACACCCACTCATCCGCCAACCTTTTCTTCCAACACAATGGTTGCACTTATAGGTTGCGCTACCCTGGAGCTTTGTCATTTATTATGTTCATTATTTCAGAGGTCTGATAAGGGCATTTCTTTCCTTTCCCCTGTCTCTGTCTCATCTTTGGGTTTAAAACTGCGAGCTGTACGTCAACCATCTCTTTGTTCGCTGCTCATTTGGAAAGCAGACTTTACCCGCTCATCGCTCGAAGCAGCGATATTGTTGAAGCTGCTTGAGGCAGCATGCCCCGCTTAGTAGGTTCATGAATACTGAATGGAATTGCGCAGATCAAACAGCGCAAACATGGTGTTCCAACGAGGAGAGTGTGGTTGACACAATGACACCTGCAATTGTGTCATTATTATCATGTAGGGATGGTCGGGATAAATGTTTATTGAAATTAAAGTCTGTCATGAGCTGTTTACCGCAATCAAATTATTGACAGTATATAATTATTGATAGTATACTGCATATCAATATATATATGATATATATATATATATATATATATAATATGTGTGTGTGTGTGTGGGTGTGTGTGTGTGTGGGTGTGTGTGTGTGTGTGTGTGTGTGTGTGGTGTGAATATATATATATACACATATATAAGCAAACTTCTTATTTCAGATGTCATCCTTTAATGATCATGTGTCAGGCCAACTGCTATTTATCTGGATCCCAGGAATTCTGTGTTTAGAGCAAACTCCAGAAAAGACAAGATGAAACACAAGATAAAACCACGTCTCCACTACCCTCTGAGGCCTATCCAGTGGTAAAAGTCTCCTTTAGAGGGAGCACTGTCTCTGCCATATTCCTCCATTTATGTGAGGGCTCTTGCATCTCTTAATGCAGTGCATCATCCTGCAAGCCCTCGCCTCTCCTTGGTAAGAATCATTGGGTTTGTTTGGGGTAAATGAGGTTTATGACCTTGGCTTTCTGCATGGCCAAGCTCTCACATCATTTCCTCACGGTGGAAGGGTGGAGGCTGGCACTTAGATGGAAAGCGCTCTCAGCAGACGGTTTGGTAATTACACAGTGGAAGCCAATCAGCCTGAACACTGCTTCTTAATTAGCAGAACAAAACAATGGTGCATCTATTGGAGGACCCTGGAGGTCATACTCTCCCCTCAGGTATCTCCCAGAGGTGCACTTTACGATCCCTCACCATCCTCATCTGCAGCTCTTTACCTGCCCGATCAGGCATCCCAGCTCCCAGTGACCACAGATGCACCTCAGCAGGTAAAAGGAGCAACCACTTACACCAGATGAAAGTGCCTGGTCCCATTGGAGAAGAGAAGAGAAGAGAAGAGAAGAGAAGAGAAGAGAAGAGAAGAGAAGAGAAGAGAAGAGAAGAGAAGAGAAAGAGAAGAGAAGAGAAGAGAAGAGAAGAGAAGTCGTGTAATCTATTCTAATCAAGGCTACAGCAGCAACACACATGGCATTCATTAGTAAACAAGAGAAAGGGCTGCTCTACAACAAACAACTTGGCCGTAATTAGTATGTAGGGTGGACAAAGACTCTGATAGGGGTCAGGACAAACAAACTTTCACTGCAGCATGCAGTCAGAGCGCTGTATAAGACGCTAAACGTCTTATTCAGTCATTCATTCACCTTCTCCCACTTGCAGGAAGAAGCACATGAAGGACAACCATTCACACACACTCACACACAAAAACATGTATTTGGAGGTGGGAGGAAGAAGAAAACCCCCGAGAAAACCCACACAGACACAAGGAGAGGATGCAAACTCCACACAGAAAGATCCCAAGCCAGGAAGCTATCTAGGGACCTTCTTGCTATGAGGTGACAGTGCCAACCACTTATCACCATGTCGCCCTCTAAACTTGTGAAAACTTAATTCTACACTGTATGATAAATGCTAGAAACTAGAAATGGATATTGTGGCATTTTTCTTCACAGTTGATATTTATGGATGCACTTATCACAATTAATCCCAGACAGAGACTGTCACTTCCTCCCATGGAAACCTCTTAAACTGTGGACACACAACACCATTTTCAGTTGTTACCAATAAATGAACACTAACTGACTGGTTTCAGCAGATTTTTCATGATGACTGAAAGTTAAGGACTGTGACTGATGAGGGATCACAGACTACTCCAATCCAACTGAAGCCAAGTGAATGCATCAAACTAACAAGAGTGACAATGGCTATGTAACAGCTGGAAGTAGACAAAAAGTTTGTCTTTGATTTTCTTTGTGCATCATTGTTTTGATATTCGGGTTACTTCCATTTGTCTTCATGTTCAGATGCCACTTCCTATGTCCCATCTTTTCTTTTTTAGCAGCTTTTGGCAACATGTGCTTTCAGTTGGGTCAGTAATCAGAACACTGCACCCGAGTGTTCAGAGTCGTCTCAAAAAAGTCCAAAATTAACAGCGACTGAGGCTGGGTGGGAATGAACTGATATCTCTGACAACTAGCAGACGGTCCTCATGCCATGCAGACTGGTTCTTACTGGTGCAAACTCTGCCCAACTGTTAATTGTGGGTAAAATCAGGCAAAACATCTTGTTTGTGTGTGTGTATGTGTGTCCCCAGCTTTAGATGGACAGTCTAGCCATGAACCCTTATACATTAGCAGTCAAGGATAAAGAGCGGGAGCCAGTGTTGCTGCTTGTGAGTTCCCCTCTTGTCAGATACGAAGAGTTTGGTGGAGCAGACTTGTAACAGGCTTTGTGTATTAATGTCTCTCTCCAGGGCCATTGTTACATGTTGTGTCATTAAGGTCACAGCAAATTGGATCTTCAGATGAAGACTGTGGAAATAAGCAGGACTTCTTATAGCTCCCATAAAGATGCCAACAAATGTTCTGATTATCTTTAACATATTTTCTCAGTACTGATTCAACCACAACACACAAACTAGAAATGTGAGGCACTCTACTGCTTCCAACAGTTTTAGGGATTAGGCATTAAAAAGTAACAACTTTTTTGTTGTAACGGACTAATGTATCGTAATACATCATTAAGTTACATTTTCAAATGAGCCTTTTTTTTTTAAATATTGGCACCTATTATGACTGGCGGATAGACTTCTTGTTTGCATATTTGAATTTTCTGGTCAGTAAGATCATTAATATAATTAAAAGAATATGAATATAAATATAAATTGACTATGATGATGCCTTACATGCTATGAATTGGAAATTGATTTTTAATGAAAGCATCCTTAAACATCTGTAAATGGGTGAATTATGTCTGACATTCACAACAGCCTGTGTGATGGAACACAAGTCATAAACCATCAGCAAACACTGAAAGGAATTATCCATATATGCTAAAATCAAGATCTATCTGAATTCACATTTGTATGTTGGGTAATGCGAGACTGACAGTAAAACTGGAGATGACTTCCCACAGATGTGGCAGTCATGGACTATACATGTTATATTCATCCAGAAGTGTATTGCACATATAGTGCCAAGTATATGTTTGGTGCTTTTTTCCTTCAAGTATGACACACATACTGTACCCACTACTGTCCCACATGCCCAGTGAGGATAGCAGAGCACATGTCGTACCTCCCTTTGAGTGAAAGTAGGATGTACAGTGTTGAATTCCAGGAGGACAGTGAATACTTTTTCACATTTAATATTAACTACACAACCTGATCTGCTTAGAGATGAATATTAATAATTTGTAGAATAGATGTAGTTTCCATAGAGAGAGAAAACATATTGGACTTTATTACTGATAGAGAAATAAATCACATTACAAGAGAAGAAGAGAAAATACATTTAATGAATTATTGATTTACTTTACTTGATGGCGTTTTTTTTTTTACTTGGTTGTCATGACAATGTTAAGCAACACTCATAGCCCCTTTAAGTTCAACAAGTCAGAATCACCCCCCTCCCCATTATTTCTCTGCCATATTGAGTGCCAAGTTGATATTTCATTTTCTGTTGCGTGACATTTCGCTGACTGAACAGAGGTGTCGGCGACAGCCGTCACTGAGACAGGAGGCAGAGCGGAATAGTGTCGCCGTAACAGGCAGTGACTGCGGCAGCTGTGAAAAGGAAAGCAGGAGAGAGAAAAATATGCCATATCCATCATTTTCACAGCGGTCTGCAGTTTTCCCAAAAATCTCTACATGTGGCTTTCATGTGGGAGTGGAGGGTGCATATTAACTGTAATGGTTCGTCTTTGTTCAAGCTCCTTTCAGGCCATTCGCATCCTACAGGCAAACTCCACCTCAACACCATGACCCGAACCAGGCACTGAAATCTCACTGTGTCTCTGTATTTCACTCTTTGAAGGGAGCTGTGTGGTGAAAAACATTGACATGTCACAGCAGGAGGTGAGAGATGACCAGTGAGGAAGAAATGAAGAGGGAGAAAGGGATGTTGAATACTTTTGGGATTCAGACCCAGAGACCCAGAGATCAGAGTTTGATTTATTAATTTAAAAGGTTACTAGAATCCCTTGCCTGGTCGCATGTCAACCTCATAAGTGCAAACAATTTCATCGGTTAAGCTGTTCTGACGTTGTGTCCCCAGTCTACAGTAAGTAGCTCATCTGTAAGCTGTTAAGAAACGATAACCTTGGAATCCAGCTTGCGTAGAGCTCATTCTGTGGATGCAGTACCGTAGAAAGGTGAGGCACAC
The DNA here is from genome assembly GCF_965212315.1 of Lampetra planeri. Lineage (NCBI taxonomy): Eukaryota > Metazoa > Chordata > Hyperoartia > Petromyzontiformes > Petromyzontidae > Lampetra > Lampetra planeri. Next base: position 16,146 of record NW_027614262.1, on the reverse strand, counting down.
AAAATATTCACTGAATATTCAGTGAAAGTCTCTATTCTAAGCGTGTGGTGAGCGAAGCAGATACACTGACCCGTGTGTTCATGGAACAGTCACTCAAGGAGCATATCGGTACATTTGTACATGTGTACATGTGGTACATGTGTATTGAAGGGTTTATATGACCAGTGAGAGCAAAATGGGATTCATCCCCGTCTGGGAAATATATTTGTCACAGAAACATCACAAGCAATGAGACACATGGTCACAGTTGAGATATAAGACAGACAGACAGCAGCATGTACTGTAGGTACAGCAGATGGGGGTCTGAACTTTCTAGGAAATATTTGAGGAATAAATTCTTCTCAGAAAATGTGACACATTCACACTCTGGCATGAAAGATTTCTGATGTTGTGAAACTAGAACTAGATGATCGTTGACTAGTTGTCATCACAATGCATTGGTCAGTTTGAATAAAGAAACAAACAAATAATTTATTATTTGAAGATTTTTCACATAGTCACAAGACAGGTCAGGGCAGATATATCTGGATATTACAGTTAATAAACAGACTTCACAGAATAATACAAACACAGTTTTATTGTGTTTTCAATGAACAAGCAACTGACTTGGAGGCAGGGCGGTTGTGTGGTACAATACAAAAGGTTGAAAGATGAGTACTTTTTAATCCCAATTTAGGAAACGACTCAAGCTGAGGATCATTTGGGAGGGAATGTAACAGTTCTCTATTGCACTCTTTAATCAAAAGGAGACAGGCATACACGCCAATAAGGAGCAGACAACATCCATAAACTCACAAGAGTTCATTCACAGCGATAAAGGCAGAAAGTGGGCAAAAAGCAAAATCCAGCAATAGTACAAAAGTCAGAGGATTAACTGGAAAAAGGAAAAAGACAAAGGTACACCAGAGGCTTGCAGCTTAAAAGAAACAAAGAAAAAAAAAATCATTGCATGCTCACGTTATGTGTTAACATAGTTAAATGACATTGTCATTTACTCAGTATTATATCTCTTGCTCAGATTCTCACTATTCATCTGTCACTCATCATAGCAGCTGACCTCAGGTGTTCACCTCGGTCCAATCACATTGGTTAACCCTTATTGTTAACCTGTCAGCTTCTGTTACCCCTTTTGAATAAGCTCTGTCCACTCTGTTCTGTCAAAATGTTTTTTGCAGTTTTTCCTCACCCTGAGTGAGGGTTTAAGGACACAGAGTGTTGTATTGTCCGTTGAGACAATAATTTGGGCATTGAGAAATGAGCAGCTGCAACAACTTAAGCAGTCGGATCATCAGCTACGATCACCACCACTGTCTGGACTTTACCTCGCTGCTGCTCAGGGTTTACGGTCTGCAAACCCTTCTGAATTCAAGCAGCCAAGAACTCTTTCAGATCCTATCTTCACAACCAACAATAAATATTTATTTACTCATTCACATGTCTCTCCTGACTGAGGTGAGATTGAGATTACTGTATATTATGCACACTATGCAGACAAAGTGTGGATGATGAGGGCTATTTTTATAGTCTTAAGAGCACAAGACATGAAAAATAATGGATCATAATAACAGGCACTGCTAATAAATGTGTTGACTCCTTCCATGTTCCTGAAAACAGTTTAAACTACACTATATTTATACCATATACTATACTATAGTTATATTTAAACTAAACTATAGTTTAGTTTAAATTCTGCACATAAAAGCAAAAACGTGTGCAAGAAAACCAGCAGAAAGATTTCCACTTGACATTTAAAAGACACGGGATGCTGTAGAATCACCAAATGCCAAAATGACATTGACACTGGCGCACAGCATTCGTTCCCACTATAGTAGCTTTCAGTCTGGAACTAGACTGTTTTCTACTTTGGGACGGATTGACAGAAAGATGGATCGGTGCCAAACACCTCTTCAGTTCTTCCGTAACTCTGTGATCTCACAGGCTCACACATTACATATTCCGTTGAAAATAACAACAACAACAGCAACATTGGTACAGACACCCCCCCCCCCCACACACACACAGTCTCTATTCTCTCTCTATGTGTATGTGTGTGATTCAGAGCTGATATGTGTTCAAAAGTTCAAGTTCACAATTATTAGCACCCCTTATGAAATCAACCCTTACCTTAACCCTTTTCAGTGACATGGGTCATTATTGTAAATGTTTACAATTTGTGTGCATCCATAAAAACATCTGCATAAGTTTAAATGAACATTTCTATCGATTGAACTGAAACAAGAAAAAAAGCAAAAAATGCAATGATCCAAACTATATGTACATATACACACACAAACATACTGTATATATATATATATATATATATATATATATATATATATAGAGAGAGAGAGAGACACACACACACACACACACACACACACAGGAGAGACATGCTGTGTCATCAGTGTGTGAATGTGTGTTAGCTGCTGGGCCATTTGAATAGCAGCTTCTGCCAGCCACTGTGAATAGTTGTGAATGATAAATAAGACGTTGTAAAGCGTCTTAAGGTAGAAAAGATGTACAAAAACTGAGCCATTTATCGGCCAATCTGCAAGGACTGTGGTTCCGGTACAATTAATCATTGCTTTATGACATGTTAGTGTTTGCAAGGCTCTGAGCATTCGTGTTTGAAAGGAAAAATAATTTTGTCCAACTCAATAATCACCATAACAACAAAATACTTCAATAATTTATGTTTTTACATTAGTAATTCCCCTTCTGTCAAGGGGTGGCGGTTTGAGCTGGAGTCGATCCCAGCTGTCAGCAGGCAAATGGTGGGGTACAGCCTGGAGACCACTTCACTTCCTTTGTAAAGACAGACAACCATTCATGCCTGCTAAAATAACCAATTAACATGACACACCTGAGCCAAAAGAACCATCTCTGTAAAAAGACGCACATCACTATGTTCTGTGGACGTACATAGTTGCCCCCTGCAAGTTGATGTGCTTGGAATCGTTGGCCTGGACTATTAGGTGACAATAACTGCATACGGAATGTTTCCAAGGGCTTTTCTTGTCTTAAGATAATTGATGTAAGTCTCTCTAATTGCTTGTTTTCAGTTTCTGCACAACAAACGTGTCACATGTTATTTATATTGTCAAGAAAAACCAACACAATGGTCTGAATTATTCTTACTGTGAACTCATATCATGTCTGGATTTTAGTGTCTGACCACAGAGTCATGGCACCAGGGCTGTGGAGGTCTATATTTAAGCTTGCTTATATGTCAGCTCTTATTGCCATGGCAGAGGGGTCGTCTGTTACCCTCTCTGTCATCACCTGACACCTGACTCCAATCAGTCCAGCAGGTATGGTGGAGCAGATGATCAAGGTCAGTCTGGGTGCATTGACCTGAGCAGGTCTCCTTGCTGGACGCCTGCAGATTGATTTAATTAAGGATATGGGTGCACATTTGTCTCTGCATTATTATAAACCCCAGGGGTACATCACCGCAAATGACAGAAGAAAAAAAGAGAAGAGAAGCACATGTAATCAAACCCGTAGTGCAAAGGAATTGATGAATAAGCTTTTAATCTGCATAGAAATAGGTGGGTTACGAAATTGAGTTGTGGTTTTCATGGCTTTCCTGGCCTGATGTATGAGAGTGTTCTGGGATCCTCATGCACCACACATCCACACATATTAGAATATGTTTGTCCTTCCAGCACTGACCTTATTCCCCGCCTTAATTAAACGCCACCATAATGACTTCCCTGTCTGGGCAGGGCTTTGCTGACTTGTTGGTCCATCCACGTGTGTGTGTACTTACATTAGGGGGCATTAGTGCACCAGACACACATCTCAGTGTGCAGGCAGTGGTCTCTGCTTAGTATGCATGCATGTGTGAATGTTTTTCAGTATGCGTATTTGAAGCATTGTGTTGTAGCACATGATCATTTGTTACCAAACGTGCCCGCGTTGATGGACTTGTGTGTAAAAATGCCGGCATCAAACGTGACCTTGTCCTGTATGAACCCGCCTGCTATGGCATTGCAGAGGAGGCTCTTTATGTGAACCAGCAAAAACATTTTATGAGAGGAGGTGTGCAAACCTGGAAGTACAGGACAGAGAGTATGAGGATGTGTGCGAATTACATTTTTGAACCCAGTAATTCAATAGTCAGAGGTAAACATGAGCATAAGAGAGAAACACTGGAGTTGAAGCTGGTGATCATGGAAGCACACACACAGTCACTCCATTCGTTTTGTGGCATTACGGTACTTTGCACCAACAAACCAGCTTGGGATGAGCTTGCACTTGTTTCATTTCTTTTAGGTCCTCTCAGAGGACCCCCACCTCCACCCCCTTCCCTCCCATCGTGCTTTCATCCATCAACCTATAGACTAATCCTTGTGAACATTCAAAGCAAGCACTCGCTCGGCAGCAGCTTGATCAATTACAGACGTTCAGCTGCTGTCTCCGTGTACTGCGTCATGCCAACATTAGAACAAACACGCTCTCTGCTTTGCTCGTTCTTCCTGCTGCCACTCTTCAATTGATGCCAACCTCTTTGTTGCTTTCAATAGTGAGCTGTGTTTCTACACCACTTGATTGGCAATAAGAGCTTTTCACTTGCTTCGTATGCCAGTGGTAAATCTCCTGTGGCTGTTCAAGGGAAAACAAGGCTACAGTACAACTTGGTTGAAAGACTACGGAGCTAAGCAACACTGTCATATCACCTGCAGAAAAATGAGTAATAATGAATCACAGTCACCTGATCACCTTTGCATTAAATGTGCACATTCCCCCGTTATCCTACCTGATGCAGGCAGCTGTGTGGGCAGGGATGGGGCTCCAGAGTTAATTCCTCTGTTAGTTACCACAGTCTGACTTTTACTTGCATTGTTTCTCTCTGGCCTACATAATGGTCAGTGTTCCTGAGGGGGGACTTTAATAACCCAGATAGATAGTGCTGTTACATTTCTGTCTCGAGGCACTCTATCTTTGCCTGCCAGCGCCCAGGTGTCTTGCTCACAGCATTCACAGTGCTTCCTCTGTCATGTAAATAGTACAGTATATATCATCTGGAGAACAGGTTGAAGAGTGAAGCAGGGGAGGACACTGAACATGGGAGAGAGACGACTTTTTGTCAGATTTGCCCATTAAAATTATATGGACCTGTCAGATGTTGGCTGATGTGGTTACTCATGTTTTGCAAAATGTGGTAAAATGGTTCTTTGTGCTCTGTGTGCTAATGTAAGTTTGGATGCAAATGCAACATTCGTAGTGAAATATCAGGAAAATAGTAAAGATATAAGAAAAAAAGGTGCTTGAAAAAGGTGAACAAAACTATAACTATCAATACCACACTATGCAAAATAAACAAATCAGTTACATTACTGGAGGTAAATACAATTCAATCACAGTTGTAGTTATAGTATATTATATGAGCTATATCTGCAAAAACAGGGTGTTTCATTTTAAGCCTTGTTGTGTTCTATATCCAATCCACTACGCTTTATGTTTAGATTCTCCAAATTACCTTTTACCCCTTCTGGGAGATTTCAGTTCTGATTCTTTGTTTTTTGTACTTAACCACTTCCACGTGAGTGTCGCCTTCTCTTCGCTACTTTTGAATTAGTAAAATCGTTTAGATATCTAGGTTGTGTTTTCCAAAAAAATAAGAGATTAAGTTTTTGTCTGCATCTGGGTCCTTGTGCCATTGTGACATTCTATCTGAATGAATTATAATGATGTTAAATGACGTGCTGACAGGTTTGAAAACAAATTTGACATTTGGATGCTGCTGTAAGTTAAATCACTGACACGTCTCAACATTCACAACAGTTGAGAGCATTCATTCAACACACATAACTCAGGGCACAAACCTTCAAAGCAATATACTATAAATAATAAAGACTGGAAGTAACGAAACAATCTAATTACAAGAAAACAAATACTCAAATGATGAAAATGAGCCAAACAAACTCAGTACAAATTAAACAAATCCACAAAGTAAATCCAAGAATTCATAACACGCAACAGACAATTAAAAATCCCCGGGATATCCACAGAAAGCCCGGACCCGCACGGTAACCAACATGACACATCACCGGGAGGGCTGAGGACCAGGGGGCACATACGCGAGAGCCAAAGCACCAGCGGTCCAGTGGCTGGCGATTGAGCTGCCTTATCTCCCTAAAGAAAGGCGCCTGGAGCGCCAGAGGACATACACATGGAGACCTCACCATCACACCCACGAGGGTTCCCGATGGACCAACGCCATCCCGGCCGTCAGCCACACTGAACGCTGCGAGAGACAGCGTGCGTCCAGCCGATTGTGAGGCCTCGCTGCGCCAACCACAACAGACGAGCCGAGCAGGAAGAGAGAGAGGAAGGGCTGGGCAGAGGCAGACCCCTATATAGATGCATGCTCCCCGCCCATCAATCATGGCCAAACCCAGCTCCCGCCATGCGGAGGACCCACTGGTGCTGCCCCTTGAGTTGTGAAGGTCTATTGCTCGTTGCCAGAACCTACAGGTCTCAAGATTTCCAGCCACAACAGCACTGACAGATTATACATTTACAAGTCATATCATATTAAAATGGGAATTGTTGGTCCACTGTAAAGGTCAGACTTCCTAAAGGTCAAGCCAAAGTTACTAGCTTCAGGCCCAACAGCCTTTTAATCACTAGCTGGAAAACAAGCTGAAAACATGGCTTACATCCTTTAAAGTCAAAGCAGTTATTCAAATAATACAAATACAAGTCTGTGTGTGGTACCAACGTACCAACTTTTCTTCCATTTCTGTTCCATTACGAGCAGTAGAAAGCTCAGCAGCACCTGCGCTTCACGAATGTTTTTGTAAACACAACTTGGTTCTTAATCAGCTTTATGAATCTGAACACAGCAGTGCGACCACCAGGATCCATCTTGTGCTGCTGAATACACACTCCTCTTTAGCCAAAGCTTTAAAGCTATGCTAATTCTCTCTCAACATCCACATGACAATGTTGGCCAAATTCACAAAAGAAAGATGTAAATGTAACACTAAATAACTACTGCTGTTACAGCCAGTGTAAATATAAAATGAGGCCTGAGCAACAGTCCAGGGAGGCGTTCTCTGGTGTACAATTTCGACATGACCATGGGGCCTCTGTTGCTGCTTTGTCAGATGATAGAAGGTGACCTAATTAACCTGCAAATTGGCACTAAGCAGCGAGAGTCTTGCCACGTAATATAATCTGGGGGTTAAGTGCTTACCACAGGTAAAACCAGTGTAATAGGACCAGATGCTTGTTCCTGCTGAGAAAGTGGTCATGTTTGCATCTTCATAACTCTGACTCCATGCACATAATGTGTTTTGTAAATTAATTTTAGTAGGTTTTCCAGCCATCCCACAGCTATTACTGGACAAAGGAAGCTTTCATTTCTTTCACTTTAGTGTGCGTGAGACTTTAAAATTATAAAAGTCGAGAGGCTTTGTCTGGTTGGCATGACGGATGATTGTGCTGTGAAAATAGGGCATTGTCCCCTGCTATCATTTATTATGAGTGTTGGCCAGCTTTGATGGAGGGAGCCAGGCAGTCGGGAGTGTAGATCATTCATCCAGAATGAGGGCCTGTACGGAGATCTGCTCTTTCGCTAACTCTAGAAGAGCCCCTGCAAACCTGGTTTGAACATGAGTCAGTACAAGCAGCACGCACACGTTTATCTGAGCTGACTGGATGGAGACAAAAGTTACGTACTGGGACACACACATTCTTTATATGCCTCTTTCTGAACAAATAAGTGCTGCATATTGTATTGGTGTTTGCCTGTCAAAAAAGGTGTCTTGAAAAACAATTTCACACCTCTTCAGCACATGCAACCCAGAGCCGACATAACAAACTCTTTAAATAGACATGTGTGCTCTTAGACTCTAAATATGCACAAATCTGCGCGACAGAGCTTGGATTTACAGTTTGGTACACTGATCTGCCAGGGGGGTGTGTTCACTGACTGAGTGAAATAGGGCAAGGCACTCTATCGTAGATGTCACTTAAGGGTACATTCTGCTAATGTATCCAGCTGTCTATCGCTAAATACATCTTAGAAGAATAATGTAGCTCTGTTGGTAGAATTGTAACAGTTTTCCTCATGTGGACACTGGCCATATATTAACATATACTAACATAAAATACCAATTACCTCATCATGTTTCTCTTTCTTATTAGCATCATCCACACATCATTTCAGTGGAAATCTGTTTTTAGCTTCAGACGGTATGCTATCCGCAGTGCCCCTTAATATTTTATTAGGCAGCATGTTTAATGCTCAAATCTTGAAATCTGAGCGTTTCTGTCAGTAAAACAATAATCTAGCCATTTGTGATTACATGGAGCCACTCTGCTGCCTGCACAACGCTGAAACTTTTGAACAGATAACCTGCTGAGAGAGCACAATCCCCGGCAAGCTCCAGTAACTTCAAACGTTCTTTCATTGTGTTTCAATAATATAACCGGTAATGATGGATTGACTGAGTGAGGCAGCCAATTACCTATAATTATCACAATCAAAGTTCTCACAGAAAACAGCTATAATGATTTGACAAAGTTCGACAAATTTACATGAAAGAATATGGAGCCATTTTTGTGTATGCATGTGTCTTCCCACAGACATTTTAAGCAGAGATCCTCAGTTTGCACACATTTCAAAGCCAGACAAACTTTAATTTAGCTTAGTTTGTTGTTTGGTAAGACTGATGAACATTTATTTGCATGGCTCTAAGAGACAAGCATGAATTGTTCTCTCTTCTCTTCAGCTACACAGCACGAGACTCAAACATCTCCGCGGCCTCAAAGTCAGCATGATAATGTGACAGCTTGCGTCACACTCAGGCTTCAAGACAAAAACAAAATGCTGACATATTATATCATTTCGTTGATGAGGCTGTCACTGCCAGATAACACATTCATTATTTATACCATGGACAGGCCTGAGATGGAAAGTAACTTGTCAAAACAAATCATGTTCATACACAAAAAGCCATTAAATTGTTCTTAGTCAAAATTTGAAAAGATAAGGGACCTTTTTCCTCAAGAAAACATTCATAATGGCTAAATCATTATAACTTAATGATAATATTATTTCAATAGGACTTCATAGCAATACACAATCACCTTGCTATCATCTCCTGAAGTCCAAAACAAATATAAAACTCAATAAACTTTGATTTAATTCATTATGTAGATCTGGCTAGATGGCTACAAGCTAATCCTTTTGTTACCCAAGCCATTTTGCAAGAAAAGATTTTCTGTGTACTCTGAGTATTTTCTGTGTGTTCTTTTAATGATCTGACGGCAGTTTGACATTGTGAACAGCTCTAACTGACATGGTGGATGTAGCAGCTGCTAAGACTAACTCATATTGGTCTAACAGGGGTTAATGTTGAAGTAATTGACAGTCCACTACATCCCATGCAGAACAAAAAGTATGCCTTGTATGATTGTGTTAGACCACAGCAAAGAGATAACATACGGCGACCTTGGGGGAGAATCGGGAGAGAGGCCACCAGAGAGGAAGCGTGTGGCTGTGTAAGGGCTGCAAAGGAAAAGCTGTTTAAAACACTCACAACAATTCAAAACCCAATGTCAGTTTCTTCTTCAAGAGATGAATAAGTATCTTTTTTTGAGTCCATATGGACTCAAAATAGATAAGGTTGTATAAAAGTAACAAGTAATACCATGTCTGTCAAAGTCACGGAAAGCACAGTCCAAGTCGAATGAAAAGTAATTTACAAGATTGAAAAGACAAAAAATAGAACTGCGGAAACTCTCCATGTTTGTATTCACTCTTGAGGAAAAGTTACTTTTTTCGTCTGTTCTTGTAGTTGTATCAGTGGCTCTTTCTCTGCACTGAAAACACGAGGAGTGTTGCGTCACTGTGACAAGGTGACAATTAACACAGTATAACACAAGTTCAGTCTGTATTCGCATGAGCTAATTCCCATCTAATTGATCCCATGGCGTATTAAAACAAACTGCATTTTGATGTAACTATTTTAGAAACCCAAGGTGCAAGAAAAGTCACACATGTCCTATTATCGCTTCTAATAAAGGCTAGCTTTGTATTATTTTTATTAAAAGCTATCTTTTAAAAAAAAATGTCCACAGTGCGTTTAGAGGGGCACAGAATGAAAGTATAGCTTTTCCTGAAAAAAAATATGTAGTGTGAAATAATTCGACAGTGTACTTTCTGACTGCGCATGTGCTGCAGCAAAATCTGGTTCACTTTCACCACTGTGGTGACTGGCTATATATTGTAGCTAGTTATTTGTATTCGCACAGACAACCATGAGCATACTGTGATGTTCCGTCAGATGTTTTGTCAAATCATAACACAAATCAGAGAGAATCCTAAGCAGGCAGGATGAAAAGAATGAATGATAGCAGGCTATCGATAGGTGTCTGTTATAGATATGTCTCTAATTAATAATGGATAACAGAGCTAGTGTTTTAAAATGTATTGATTAGTTGAAATTCGTAGTTATCCTGTAAGATTCATCACTTGACATGGGTGGTCCAGACTATTTGCTTGACCCCACTGGATGTCGGTATTCTGCCAATTTTTACATACTACTTAATCTTACTTAATTAAGTAATTACTTAATCTTTTTATTATCATGAACAATGAAAGAAAGTGAGGTTTGATGTATGTATTTAACATTCTACTTAATTTGTTGCAACTATGCTTATCTTATTTTCACTAAGATCAGACAATGCAGATATTGCAGCAGATATTAAAATATGAATAATGACCCTGTGCTTTTAAAATAAATAAATATAATATAAATAAATATATATAATTATATATAATATAACCAAAAATCCATTCATTCATTTATTGAGCCCAACTGATTTCTGGTGGTGATAATCCAGCACCCAAGTCTGACAATTTTGTGACATTATAAATAGATATGTGAGATATTATTGTTGGCTTATCTAAGTGTTTTGTTCTCATACAGAAAGGAAGTTTTAGTGGATGTTTTTTCAATGAAAGGGAGAGTTAGATATACTGTAAAATATAAGCTATCACCTCAAAATGAGCATTCATTCATCAGTTCATTCCATTCCACACGCCCTTTCATTCAAGGGAAAGAAGAACTAAAGTCATCGGTGCTATCTCACCCGATGTTCCTGGAATCTTAAAGAGGAAAACATGTCACACAAGTGGGGGGAAGTTTCGTCGCTGCTAGATAACAGCTTTATTTCATGTCTGCTTGGAACTCCTGTCTGATTAGATGTACTGTGGGTCACAAAATCTGCATTTCATAGCTGGGAGCCATTGTGGGTGAGGGACCGGCAAGTATGTGTTCATAAAAAGTCCATCTGTTTAAGTGTCCTCTTATACTGATCTTTAATCATTTCCTCCATCGGAAAAATCAAGGATGAATCAATTTATCATATAATGAAATGCAGGCCGTAATCTAATTTTAATTTTAATTTCTGCTAATGTTTTTTTTTTGTGTGTGTGTATATATTAAAAAGGTACGCCAGGCAAAATGAATCTAAAATTTGTCTGAAAGCTGCGGATTCCCCAGCAGTGCCACTCATGGACCAATACAACTTTTTCCAGACCATCTTCTTCTCAGAGTAACAATCAAGAACAGTCGGGCAAGACTGCCTCTGGGCATGTGTAGAGGCCCACACTGAACCCAGGATGGTCAAAAAAAGTAAGTACTCATCCTCTTTTATGAAAGTTTGGAAATATACGACTTGTAGCAAACACAAGCTACATGAATGAAATGAAATTAAAATCAACCCTTTAACAGCATCAATGTGAAACCTGTGCTCAGCTCATGTGAAGTGATAAGGATGTGAAAAAACTGTGGCATTAAAGACCTGAGAGCAATTAAAATGAATTCATAATACAAAAAGTAATTTAGACAGGAGGTTGATAAATGATGACTGGCTGATTATGTTAATTAACTAGATATGTTAATTTCCAGTTATCTATGCGTTGGTTTAAGGATCAGTGACTCCTCAGTGATGCTGCAGGCTGTGACTGCCAATCTATATGTCCACGGACATGCTGTAAGTAAAAGCCAGCACCTATGTTCGAGTCAAGATATTTATTCATTCTTCTTCCGGTTGCGGGTTGCGGTGATGTAGAAGCCGATCCCAGCTGTTGGCGTGGGGTACACCCTGGACGAGTCCGCTCACACCAGTGGGCAATTTTAGAGTCACCAATTTACCTCGGCATGCTTTTTGGGGGACCTTCTTGCTATGAGGCAACAGTGCTAGCCACCGCACCATTGTGTTGCCTGAGTAAAGATGTGTAAAGTTAAATTACACATACCTGGGCTTCTGCAGCCTCAAGTACCTGCTGTCGTTTCCAACAGACCGCTAACAACACCATTAAGGAAGAAAAGTTATCCATAGGGCTTCATACAGCAGATTGTTAAGGTGCTTCTCTCACCATAATATTTTAACGCACCGATCAAACATTACAGGATAATGATCCTGCCTGACAGGGTTTAATTTCGCACATTGAGAATATAATCAGGAGATTATATCAAACATGTAGACACAAAATCAACACAAAAAAACCACAAAATCCCACGATAATGCATGTTCAAGTAATATGTATGTACACTGCATGTATTTTATTCCAAAATGTATCAGCAAACCACAAGTGAAAAAGGCAACCCAGTCACCAGTATAGCGGACACCCTGCTTGGTATCATTCCTCCACATCCCTTTCTCACCACTTGTGAATCAGCCCATCTGAGGTCACACCACCATGACCCCTGCTGACTTCTCCTCAACATGGAACCTCCTTGCCAAGATGGCACCAAGAGACATCTTGAACGGTCCTCCTTCCTCCGAGTTCACTCTCTGGGCATCAAACCACAAAGATGTCACTGTTGACATTAGACAAACACCTTACAGGGAGAAGAACCTTCCTCCCTTCCACAGTTTACGACTCTGTTTATGACAAAGACCCAAACCTCAAACTCCCCCACTCTCTTCTTGGGGTCCAAACTGAACTCCAGACCTTTTCCTGCATTCCTGAGCAGGACTGAGACTCTGAGATCCCTTTGTTTCATTTGTAACCTAACAAATGTATTAAACATATGATGTGTCTCTCGGTGATGTTATATACTCGTATATAATAACATTACTTGTTTACTACCAGTTTACCTGAGGTTGATATTAGAATCATGGACATTTTGATGTTTTCTGTTCAACAATGTTCCCTTTTCTGATGACGTTCTCTGATGCCTTGCTACAGACTTCACCAGCGTAAAATGTGTAATAACAATAAGTCTTTTCTCGATGTTCTTTTTTCTAGAATGTTCATTCTAGTATCCTTGAACCATTTAATATGTAATCTTCTTATGGATCCTGATTCTTCCTTATTGTTAGATAAGTAATGATGCTTAGTTATACTAGGATATCTAGTCTTTAACCTCATGATATATTCTGTGCCAGTAGTTTACATGAGTTCACACATTGGGTCATGGTGTTTGGAGAACGTTAACAGAAAAGATTAATCGTTCAGACCACACATGTGTGTCTCCTGGGGGCTGGTACAGGCACTGAGCCCACCAGTCGTCAATTACTACTAGTATCTCCTCCTCTACCGTGTTACTTGATGTGTGATTGGACATTAACTTGACCAATTCATGCATAGTGATGAGTTATCTGAAACCACCTCTTCTCATGATAAAAGGGCAACACACCCTTTCTCCTATGAGCAGAGGAGCAGTAATTTTCAGAGCAGAGCATTTTTCCAACATTTTTCCTTACCACTCCTTTTTCTTTTACCAGAGTTCTGTTCCCTCGCTCCTACAAATTCTCCAAGTTTGTGCCGCACGTTCGTTCAGCTTAACCTTCGTTTTTCTTTCTTCATAACCAAGTTGTGCCTCTTAAGCTTGAGTATTAGTGCCTAGAGTTAAACCAAATTGTACACTCTTTGCTTTGTTGTAGCAAATCCTAGTTTTCTTCTTTTCATTTTTACGAGTTTTATATTCTTGTTCAGGATCACAAAAGCCTAGCCAACGTTTCAGTCCTCTCCACAAACCAAGAATCATTTTTGTCAGATCGTTACCAGAACTTTTGACCCAAACTCTGAGCCACCTGCAGTCCAAACTGCATCTGAAACCTCCAGCGCCATCAGCCAATCACCAGCTAAGGAACCGCTGGCGAGTTGCATTAAGTCACTGATCAGGAAGCGCTATCAGCAGGACCAAACATCTGGAGAACACAACGCCGTTCAAGGACAACCCACTTTGGAGACGTCGCATGTAGAATCCAGCATCACTGGGTCCCAGCCTCAGCTCCTGAAGTCAAGTAGGCTGTTACATCTCTGAGCTGCACATAAGAGTTGATGTCAAAAGTCCAGTAACTGACACATTCTCACGTACAATAGGTTAGTCATTAGTTCAGTTATTAAGGAATTAATAATTGCTCAATAACTTTCTCCTATCACCATCACCCAGAATTTATCTTTTGTCTTCTTTTACGTTCTGTGTCTGTTCTTTGTTTGTCTTGTGTTTTGTCATTTTATTATTATATGTGAGTTATTAGAATTTAGTCAATAAATACATAACTCGTTGTTGCCTATTTCCTTTGTGCGCAGAGACATGATCCATTGAATCTAAAAGATCCCCTATGCTGCCCATGAACAATAACTGGGTTATTGCTACACCAGAATGAATCATTCCATGAGTACATTTATGTAAACCCTGAATATCATTCAACACAAACTTTTGCGACATGTAACTGATTTAATTGATTCGGGGATAACTGTGGATGTACTTACTTCATTTTGTGGTTTTAGGGGTTTAATATGTAGACCATGGATTCTCTTGCATGTGAGATAAGATACACGTTTGTTTTTGTGAACAGGTGACTTCACACGTGCCATTGTTTACGGCCAAAGCAGTATTAATATTAATAGTGACATAGCATCTTTGGTTATTTAGCGAATATAAACCATAAATAAAGCAGGTTCTTATTCTTTCTAGCGACTGGAAATGATTCATGCTTCTTACTTTGGGAGACTGTAACAGGGGAGATCGACTGAGTGGGAAAAGGCTAATAAAGTAAGAAGACAGCCATTATGGACCCTGTAACAGGTAACACTGACTCACCATGTCACTTGCAAATGAATCCATATTTTTCTCTGGATAACTTAATTAAGAATTTTGTCTGGCATAAGGGCCACATACCATTACCCAGGAGTCACTCCCATAGCAACAATGGGAGGAAGGGCATGCTGAGCTGCCATAGTTTGAAAAAGTCCTGTCTGATGTTCTAACGCTGGAAAGTAAAGTCACAATGGTCAGTAGCCTAATAAAAACACAGAGCCACTAAAATCCGAAAATTCCAATTCATCGAATTTTTCATCTGTTGTGGATCAGCTGTCCTTTTCAACCTCAGTATCTGGTCAGAATAGTTGAACCCAGTTTAGTCTCACTTTCAGACGTATTTACTGTCAGGAGCTTAAATGTCAGCATAACAATGAAATGCAAAAAAACAGGACATGCCCTATATTATAGTAGTATATAGTATAGTATATGGGTTAATTAAACATAAACATAATTCAAATTAAATCATGTGTTTAAATAAAATGACCAAGCAGCATAAAATGCGTATGTTATCTTTGTAAGTGCACAATCAACTGGATTATTTGAGCAATGAACTCCAATAACAGTTTACTCTGCAATTACAGATGAAAGCTGAATAAAGAAATATATATCAGAATATTGATTTCTGTCTCTTCTATGTAACAGATACCTAATTGATGTTCTGTCTGAAATCTTCTTTCATCTCACATAAAGACAACTGTCGGACACTAACCATGAAAGCACAATGCACGGCCGACTACTGCAGTTTTATAGCCAAAATGTGATCGTTTCCATTTCTGTTTCTGCTTAAAGGAAAGACTGATCACAAATCTTGTTGTGTTGCACCTTGCAGCGCTGCTTAAGGCGGATTGCCAGGAGAGTAACGTCTACATTATGTGTGGCATAATGACAATTTTCACATACTCTCTTACTTCACTCACACAGACGACTTAAACAGCCAAATCCTGAGATTTAAGATCAGAATTTCATTAAGAAGAAGTTCATTAACTCACACCGGCTACATTGCAGTACAGAGAGATTTGTCTCACTGCTCAGTGACCACAATAGGATGAGCACTGGTTTAATC
>NW_027614261.1:0-28350 GCF_965212315.1 Lampetra planeri | reverse complement strand
GGGGAGGGGCCTAGAGGGGGGTGTGATCTAGAGGGGGAGGGGCCTAGAGGGGGGTGTGATCTAGAGGGGGAGGGGGCCTAGAGGGGGGGTGTGACCTAGAGGGGGAGGGGCCTAGAGGGGGGGTGTGACCTAGAGGGGAGGGGCCTAGAGGGGGGTGTGACCTAGAGGGGGGAGGGGGCCTAGAGGGGGGGGAGAGGGGGCCCTAGGGGGGAGGGGCGTAGAGGGGGGCGGGGCCTAGAGGGGGAGGGGCCTAGAGGGGGGAGGGCCCTAGAGGGGGGAGGGGCGTAGAGGGGGGCGGGGCCTAGAGGGGAGGGGCGTAGAGGGGGAGGGGCCTAGAGGGGGTGTCGCCTAGAGGAGCCTAGAGGGGGTGGGGCTAGTGGCCAGGTGCCCCTCCCCCTATCTCTTCATGGTGAACCCGCGGGTGCCGTCGGGCCCACGTGGCGTCCTCACCACGCCGGTGAGTTGCCTCACCAACGTCGCCGCCGCCTCCTCACCACCACCAGCGACAACGCTCACCAGCGCCTTGGCTGTGGGCCTGTGTTGTACACACACACACGCACACACACACACACGCACACACGCACACACACACACGCACACACACGCACACACACACACGCACACACACGCACGCACACACACACACGCGCAAGTTTACCCACCTGCCCCACTCACCCACTCACCCACTCACCCACCCACCCCACTCACCCACCCACCCACTCACCCACCCACCCACTCACTCACCCACTCACCCACCTCACCCACCCACCCACTCACCCACTCGCCCAGTCACCCACCCACCCACACCTCACCCACCCTACCCACTCGCCTGCCCGCCCGCCGACTCAATCACTCGCCCGCCCACTTGCCCACCCACACACTCGTCCACCCCCCACCCGCCCACCCGCCCACTCACCCACCCACCCGCCCACTCGCCCACCCACCCACTCGCCCACCCACCCCACTCGCCCGCCTGCCAAATCACTCACCCACTCACCCCGCCCACCTCGCCCCATTCACTTGCTGACCCCGCCTGCCCGCCTCGCCCATTCGCCCACTCACCCGCCCACTCACCCGCCCACTCACCCGCCCACCCCACCAACGCAACCATCCACTTGCCACCCCCCCCCCCCCCCTCCTCCGCCACATCTCCTACCCCCCTCTCCACCCGACCACCTCCACCCCCATCTCCACCCCCGTCACCTCTCCACCCCCCCTCCCCCCCCTACCCCCCTCCCCCCCCCCACCCCTCCCCCCTCTCCTCCGTCACCTCTCCACCCCCCCTCCCCCTCCACCCTTACCCACCCCCCCATCTCCCCCCCCCTCCACCCCCCCCCCCACCATCTCCCCCGTCACACCCCCCCCCCCCCGTCACCTGTGTGTGGGGGTGGGGGGCACTCCGCTCGCTCCTCCTCCTCAGGGGGGGGCTGCTGCCCAAGATGCGCCGTCGAGCCTCAGCGTACTCAGCCTCGCGCTGAGCCAGAGGCTTCATCGGGGGGGTCACTCTGGGGGGGGGAGAGGCACGGGGAGAGAGAGAGAGACACGGGGAGACACGGTGAGACACGGTGAGAGAGAGAGAGACACGGGGAGACACGGGGAGACGCGGTGAGGACACGGTGAGAGAGAGAGAGACACGGGGAGAGAGAGAGAGACACAGGGAGACACGGGGAGACATGGGGAGAGAGAGAGACACGGGGAGAGAGAGAGAGACACGGGGAGAGAGAGAGAGACACGGGGAGAGAGAGACACGGGGGAGACACGGGGAGAGAGAGAGAGACACAGGGAGACACGGGGAGACACGGTGAGAAAGAGAGAGACACGGGGAGAGAGAGAGAGACACGGGGAGAGAGAGACACGGGGAGACACGGGGAGACACGGTGAGAGAGAGAGACACGGGGAGAGACACGGTGAGAGAGAGACACGGGGAGAGAGAGAGACACGGGGAGACATGGGGAGACACGGGGAGAGAGAGAGACACGAGGAGAGACACGGTGAGAGAGAGACACGGGGAGACACGGGGAGACACGGGGAGAGAGAGGGAGACACGGGGGAGGACACGGGGGAGACGCGGGGGAGACACGGGGAGACACAGGGAGTTGCGGGGAGAGACGGGAAGAGAGAGGGAGACACGGGTAGACATGGTGAGAGAGAGGGAGACACGGGGAGACACGGGGAGTTGCGGGGAGACACGGGGAGACACGGGGAGACACGGGGAGAGAGAAGGAGACACGGGGAGACACGGGGAGACACGGGGAGACACGGGGAGACACGGGGAGACACGGAGAGAGAGAGGGAGACACGGGGAGACACGGGGAGACACGGGGGAGACACGGGGAGAAACGGGGAGAGAGGGAGACACGGGGAGACACGGGGAGAGAGACACGGGGAGACCACGGGGAGAGAGACACGGGGGAGACACGGGGAGACACGGGGAGAGAGACACGGGGGAGACACGGGGAGAGAGAGGGAGACACGGGGGAGACACGGGGAGACACGGGGGAGACACGGGGAGACACGGGGAGTTGCGGGGAGACACGGGGAGAGAGAGGGAGACACGGGGAGACGCGGGGAGACACGGGAAGAGAGAGGGAGACACGGGGGAGACGCGGGGAGACACGGGGAGACACGGGGAGACACGGGGGGAGACACGGGGAGACACGGGGGAGTTGCGGGGAGACACGGGAGAGACACGGGGAGAGAGAGAGGACACGGGGGGAGACACGGGGAGACACGGGGAGAGAGAGAGACACGGGGGAGACACGGGGAGACACGGGGGAGAGAGAGAGACACGGGGAGAGGACACGGTGAGAGAGAGACACGGGGAGAGAGAGACGAGACACGGGGAGACACGGGGAGACACGGGGGAGAGAGAGGGAGACACGGGGGAGACACGGGGGAGACGCGGGGAGACACGGGGGACACAGGGAGTTGCGGGGAGAGACGGGAAGAGAGAGGGAGGACACGGGTAGACATGGTGAGAGAGAGGGAGACACGGGGAGACACGGGGAGTTGCGGGGAGACACGGGGGAGACACGGGGGAGACACGGGGAGAGAGAAGGAGACACGGGGGAGACACGGGGAGACACGGGGAGACACGGAGAGAGAGAGGGAGACACGGGGAGACACGGGGAGACACGGGGAGACACGGGGGAGACACGGGGAGACACGGGGAGAGAGGGAGACATGGGGAGACACGGGGAGAGAGACACGGGGAGACACGGGGAGAGAGACACGGGGGAGACACGGGGGGAGACACGGGGAGAGAGACACGGGGGGAGACACGGGGAGAGAGAGGGAGACACGGGGGAGACACGGGGAGACACGGGGGAGACACGGGGAGACACGGGGAGAGAGAGGGAGGACACGGGGAGACGCGGGGAGACACGGGAAGAGAGAGGGAGACACGGGGGAGACGCGGGGAGACACGGGAAGAGAGAGGGAGACACGGGGGAGACGCGGGGAGACACGGGGAGACACGGGGAGACACGGGGAGACACGGGGGAGACACGGGGAGACACGGGGAGTTGCGGGGAGACACGGGAGAGACACGGGGAGAGAGAGGGGAGACACGGGGAGACGCGGGGAGACACGGGGGAGACACGGGGAGACACGGGGAGACACGGGGGAGACACGGGGAGTTGCGGGGAGGACACGGGGGAGACACGGGGAGACACGGGGAGAGAGAGGGAGACACGGGGAGACGCGGGGAAACACGGGGAGAGAGACACGGGGAGACACGGGGAGACACGGGGAGACACGGGGAGAGAAAGGGAGACACGGGGAGACGCGGGGAGACACGGGGGAGACACGGGGAGACACGGGGAGACACGGGGAGACACGGAGAGACACAGGGAGACACGGGGAGACACGGGGAGAGAGACACGGGGAGACACGGGGAGACACGGGGAGAGAGAGGGAGACACGGGGAGACACGGGGAGACACGGGGAGGAGAGACACGGGGAGACACGGGGAGACACGGGGAGACACGTGGAGACACGGGGAGACACGGGGAGACACGGGGAGACACGGGGAGAGAGACACGGGGAGACCCGGGGAGACACGGGGAGAGAGAGTGAGAGACACGGGGAGACACGGGGGAGACACGGGGAGACACGGGGAGAGAGAGAGATGGAGACACGGGGAGACACGGGGAGACACGGGGGAGAGAGAGGGAGACACGGGGAGACACGGGGAGACACGTGGAGACACGGGGAGGACACGGGGAGACACGGGGAGAGAGAGACACGGGGAGACCCGGGGAGACACGGGGAGAGGAGAGTGAGAGACACGGGGAGACACGGGGAGACACGGGGAGAGAGAGAGATGGAGACACGGGGGAGACACGGGGACACGGGTAACAGAGAGAGAGACACGGGGAGCGCGCCCCCCCTCCCCCCTCCCCCTCCCCCCCCTCCCCCCTCCCCTCCCCCTCCCCCCCCTCCCCTCCCCCTCCCCCCTCCCACCTCCCCCCTCCCCCTCCCCCCCTCCCCCACCTGGCCGTGGTGGTGGAGCCCCCCCCCCCCCGTCCCCGTCCCCGTCGCTGGGCCGCTTGAGGATGCGAATCTGCGGCGTGAACTTTGTCCTCACAGACTCCTCCCCCTCCAGCAGCAGCAGCAGCGGCGGTGGTGTGGCACTGCTGCTGCTGCAGGCGCAGCAGGGACTTGCCTGCTCCTGCTGCGGGTGGTGGGGGGGGGGCAGAGAGAGTGAGAGTGAGGGTGGGTGAGGGTGGGTGGGAGGGTGGGTGTGTGAGTGAGTGGGTGGGTGGGTGGGTGAGTGAGTGGGTGGTGTGAGGGTGAGTGGGAGTGTGTGTGAGGGTGGGTGAGTGTGTGAAGGTGAGTGGGTGAGTGGTGAGGGTGGGTGAGTGTGAGGGTGGGTGAGTGAGTGTGTGAGTGTGTGAGTGTGAGTGAGGGTGAGTGAGTGAGTGTGTGAGGGTGTGTGGGTGTGAGTGTGTGTGTGAGGGGGGGTGAGTGTGTGAGGGTGGGTGAGGGTGGGTGAGTGGGTGAGTGTGTGTGAGGGTGGGTGAGTGTGAGTGAGGGTGGGGGTGAGTGTGTGAGTGTGTGAGTGAGTGTGTGAGTGTGTGAGTGGTGTGAGTGTGTGGGTGAGTGTGTGTGTGTGTGGGTGAGTGTGTAGTGGTGCTGCTGCAGGCGCCAGCAGTGGGGGGGGGGTGGGGGGGGGTGTGGGTGACATGCCTGCTCCTGCTGCGGGCGGGGGGGAGGGGGGCAGAGTGAGTGAGAGAGTGAGGGTGGGTGGGAGGGTGAGTGAGTGAGTGAGTGGGTGGGTGGGTGAGTGGGTGAGTGTGAGTGAGTGTCAGTGTGTGAGTGAGTGAGTGTGTGAGTGTGTGAGGGTGTGTGGGTGTGAGTGTGTGTGTGAGGGGGGGTGAGTGTGAGTGTGAGTGAGGGTGGGGGTGTGTGTGTGAGTGAGTGGGTGGGTGAGGGTGGGTGAGTGGGTGAGTGTGTGAGTGGGTGGGTGAGTGGGTGGGTGAGTGGGTGAGTGAGTGTGAGTGAGTGTCAGTGTGTGAGTGAGTGAGTGTGTGAGGGTGTGTGGGTGTGAGTGTGTGAGGGGGGGTGAGTGTGAGTGAGGGTGTGTGTGTGTGTGTGAGTGGGTGGGTGAGGGTGGGTGAGTGGGTGAGTGGGTGAGTGTGAGTGAGTGAGTGTGTGAGTGTGAGTGAGGGTGAGTGAGTGAGTGTGTGAGTGTGTAGTGGCACTGCTGCTGCAGGCGCAGCAGGGACATGCCTGCTCCTGCCTGCGGGCGGGGGGGGAGGGGGGCAAGAGTGAGTGAGAGAGTGAGGGTGGGTGGGAGGGTGAGTGAGTGAGTGAGTGGGTGGGTGGGTGAGTGGGTGAGTGTGAGTGAGTGTCAGTGTGTGAGTGAGTGAGTGTGTGAGTGTGTGAGGGTGTGTGGGTGTGAGTGTGTGTGTGAGGGGGGTGAGTGTGAGTGTGAGTGAGGGTGGGGGTGTGTGTGTGAGTGAGTGGGTGGGTGAGGGTGGGTGAGTGGTGAGTGTGTGAGTGTGTGTGTGAGTGTGTGAGGGTGTGTGGGGTGTGTGTGAGTGAGGGTGAGTGTGTGAGTGTGAGTGAGGGTGAGTGTGTGAGTGAGTGTGTGTGTGAGTGTGTGAGGGTGTGTGGGTGTGTGTGAGTGAGGGGTGAGTGTGTGAGTGTGAGTGAGGGTGAGTGTGTGAGTGAGTGTGTGTGTGAGTGTGTAGTGGCACTGCTGCAGGCGCAGCAGGGCCTTGCCTGCTCCTGCTGCGGGTGGTGGGGGGGGGGCAGAGAGAGTGAGGGTGGGTGAGGTGGGTGAGTGTGTGAGTGGGTGGGTGAGTGAGTGTGAGTGAGTGAGTGAGTGTGTGTGAGTGTGTGTGTGTGTGAGAGGGGGTGGAGTGTGAGTGAGTGTGAGTGAGTGTGTGTGTGAGGGGGGGTGAGTGGGAGTGTGAGTGAGGGTGAGTGAGTGAGTGAGTGGGTGAGTGTGTAGTGGCACTGCTGCAGGCGCAGCAGGGACTTGCCTGCTCCTGCTGCGGGTGGTGGGGGGGGGGCAGAGAGAGTGAGAGTGAGGGTGGGTGAGGGGTGGGTGGGAGGGTGGGTGTGTGAGTGAGTGGGTGGGTGGGTGGGTGAGTGAGTGGGTGTGTGAGGGTGAGTGGGAGTGTGTGTGAGGGTGGGGTGAGTGTGTGAAGGTGAGTGGGTGAGTGTGAGGGTGGGTGAGTGTGAGGGTGGGTGAGTGATGTGTGTGAGTGAGTGTGTGAGTGTGAGTGAGGGTGAGTGAGTGAGTGTGTGAGTGTGTGAGGGTGTGTGGGTGTGAGTGTGTGTGTGAGGGGGGGTGAGTGTGAGTGTGAGTGAGGGTGGGGGTGTGTGTGTGAGTGAGTGGGTGGGTGAGGGTGGGTGAGTGGGTGAGTGTGTGAGTGTGTGTGTGAGTGTGTGAGGGTGTGTGGGTGTGTGGGTGAGTGTGTGAGTGTGAGTGAGGGTGAGTGTGTGAGTGAGTGTGTGTGTGAGTGTGTGAGGGGTGTGTGGGTGTGTGTGTGAGTGAGGGTGAGTGTGTGAGTGTGAGTGAGGTGAGTGTGTGAGTGAGTGTGTGTGTGAGTGTGTAGTGGCACTGCTGCAGGCGCAGCAGGGCCTTGCCTGCTCCTGCTGCGGGTGGTGGGGGGGGGGCAGAGAGAGTGAGGGGTGGGTGAGGGTGGGTGAGTGTGTGAGTGGGTGGGTGAGTGAGTGTGAGTGAGTGAGTGAGTGTGAGTGTGTGAGTGTGTGTGAGAGGGGGTGAGTGTGAGTGAGTGTGAGTGAGTGTGTGTGTGAGGGGGGGGTGAGTGGGAGTGTGAGTGAGGGTGAGTGAGTGAGTGAGTGGGTGAGTGTGTAGTGGCACTGCTGCAGGCGCAGCAGGGACTTGCCTGCTCCTGCTGCGGGTGGTGGGGGGGGGGCAGAGAGAGTGAGAGTGAGGGTGGGTGAGGGTGGGTGGGAGGGTGGGTGTGTGAGTGAGTGGGTGGGTGGGTGGGTGAGTGAGTGGGTGTGTGAGGGTGAGTGGGAGTGTGTGTGAGGGTGGGTGAGTGTGTGAAGGTGAGTGGGTGAGTGTGAGGGTGGGTGAGTGTGAGGGTGGGTGAGTGAGTGTGTGAGTGAGTGTGGTGTGAGTGTGAGTGAGGGTGAGTGAGTGAGTGTGTGAGGGTGTGTGGGTGTGAGTGTGTGTGTGAGGGGGGGGTGAGTGTGAGTGTGTGTTAGGGTGGGTGAGTGTGAGTAGGTGAGTGGGTGGGTGTGTGAGTGAGTGTGTGAGAGTGTGTGTGAGTGAGTGTGAGTGGTGTGTGTGAGTGTGTAGTGGCACTGCTGCAGGCGCAGCAGGGCCTTGCCTGCTCCTGCTGCGGGTGGTGGGGGGGGGGCAGAGAGAGTGAGGGTGGGTGAGGGTGGGTGAGTGTGTGAGTGGGTGGGTGAGTGAGTGAGTGTGTGAGTGAGTGAGTGAGTGTGTGAGTGTGTGTGAGAGGGGGTGAGTGTGAGTGAGTGTGAGTGAGTGTGTGTGTGAGGGGGGGGTGAGTGGGAGTGTGAGTGAGGTGAGTGAGTGAGTGAGTGGGTGAGTGTGTAGTGGCACTGCTGCAGGCGCAGCAAGGACTTGCCTGCTCCTGCTGCGGGTGGTGGGGGGGGGGCAGAGAGAGTGAGAGTGAGGGTGGGGTGAGGGTGGGTGGGAGGGTGGGTGTGTGAGTGAGTGGGTGGGTGGGTGGGTGAGTGAGTGGGTGTGTGAGGGTGAGTGGGAGTGTGTGTGAGGGTGGGTGAGTGTGTGAAGGTGAGTGGGTGAGTGTGAAGGGTGGGTGAGTGTGAGGGTGGGTGAGTGAGTGTGTGAGTGAGTGTGTGAGTGTGAGTGAGGGTGAGTGAGTGAGTGTGTGAGGGTGTGTGGGTGTGAGTGTGTGTGTGAGGGGGGGTGAGTGTGAGTGTGTGTTAGGGTGGGTGAGTGTGAGTAGGTGAGTGGGTGGGTGTGTGAGTGAGTGTGTGAGAGTGTGTGTGAGTGAGTGTGAGTGTGTGTGTGAGTGTGTAGTGGCACTGCTGCAGGCGCAGCAGGGCCTTGCCTGCTCCTGCTGCGGGTGGTGGGGGGGGGGCAGAGAGAGTGAGGGTGGGTGAGGGTGGGTGAGTGTGTGAGTGGGTGGGTGAGTGAGTGAGTGTGTGAGTGAGAGTGAGTGAGTGTGTGTGTGTGTGAGAGGGGGTGAGTGTGAGTGAGTGTGAGTGAGTGTGTGTGTGAGGGGGGGTGAGTGGGAGTGTGAGTGAGGGTGAGTGAGTGAGTGAGTGGGTGAGTGTGTAGTGGCACTGCTGCAGGCGCAGCAGGGACTTGCCTGCTCCTGCTGCGGGTGGTGGGGGGGGGGGCAGAGAGAGTGAGAGTGAGGGTGGGTGAGGGTGGGTGGGAGGGTGGGTGTGTGAGTGAGTGGGTGGGTGGGTGGGTGAGTGAGTGGGTGTGTGAGGGTGAGTGGGAGTGTGTGTGAGGGTGGGTGAGTGTGTGAAGGTGAGTGGGTGAGTGTGAGTGAGTGTGAGGGTGGGTGAGTGAGTGTGTGAGTGAGTGTGTGAGTGTGAGTGAGGGTGAGTGAGTGAGTGAGTGTGTGAGGGTGTGTGGGTGTGAGTGTGTGTGTGAGGGGGGGTGAGTGTGAGTGTGTGTTAGGGTGGGTGAGTGTGAGTAGGTGAGTGGGTGGGTGTGTGAGTGAGTGTGTGAGAGTGTGTGTGAGTGAGTGTGAGTGTGTGTGTGAGTGTGTGTGAGTGTGAGGGAGTGCGAGTGAGTGTGTTTCTCTCTCGGGAGTGATAGAGTAGCAATCAGCACTTGCCCCTACAGCCTGCTAGAGGCTACACGGGGGGACCTTTGTCTGTGTGAGTCTCACCTCTCCCGCTTTGTGTAAATCTTCAGCGTCGCGTCCAGTTGACGATCCAGCTCCTGGGAACGAGTTCCAACTCCGGTGAGATTCGGGGTTTCCACCACCACCACCACCTGCTCCACCACCACCATCTCCACTACCACCACCACCATCTCCACCACCACCACCGTCTCCACCACCACCACCATCATCATCATCTCCACCACCACCACCACCACCATCATCATCATCTCCACCACCACCACCATCATCTCCACCACCATCATCTCGACCACTACCACCACCGTCTCCACCACCACCATCTCCACCACCACCACCATCATCATCATCTCCACCACCACCACCACCACCATCATCATCATCTCCACCACCACCACCATCTCCACCACCATCATCTCCACCACCACCACCATCATCTCCACAACCA
Source organism: Lampetra planeri (assembly GCF_965212315.1). Lineage (NCBI taxonomy): Eukaryota > Metazoa > Chordata > Hyperoartia > Petromyzontiformes > Petromyzontidae > Lampetra > Lampetra planeri. The sequence continues at coordinate 18,612 of NW_027614261.1, read as the reverse complement.
CCATCACCTTCTCCACCACCACCATCTCCGTCTCCACCACCACCAACACCACCACCATCTCCACCACCACCATCATCATCATCATCTCCACCACCACCATCTCCACCACCATCTCCACCACCACCACCACCACCGTCTCCACCACCACCGTCTCCACCACCACCATCTCCACCACCACCATCTCCACCACCACCACCACCATCTCAGTCTCCACCACTAACACCACCGTCTCCACCACCACCACCTCTACCCCCTCAATCACCACCATCACCATCTCCACCACCACCAACACCACCACCATCTCCACCACCACCATCATCATCATCATCATCTCCACCACCCACCACCATCATCTCCACCACCATCTCCACCACCACCACCAACAACAACCGCCGTTCGCCACTAAGTGGCGGTGACGCCACCACGACGCTTGTGCCAGGCCATGTGCACTTTGAGGCCACGTGAAGTGTCGAACGCCCGCTGGCAGGAGGTCACGGGGCAGACCCAGGTGCCACGGGTCGACTGACTGAGATGACCGAGACGACTGGCTGATGCACCACCTGTGCCCTACTGTACCAACTTGCTGTGCTTTAGCCACCCAGCGCTCCGCTCGTTGTTGTGAGCATCGCTCCTCCACCCTCCGTTGTTGTTGGAGGGCGACTGCCTCCAACTGCCGAGTAGCGTCCTTCACGAGCCTCCTCCACAGAGGCCGATCTTGACACCGCTGGTACCAGTCATCGGCAAGTCCACTCAGCTCCACGTCCTCCTGTACCACATCACTCCATCTCCTCTCTAGCCCGCGCCGTGCCCGTCTAGCCCCCTTGATCCAGCTGAACAAAAGCGGTTTGGGCATGCGGTGGCTGGGCATGTGGGCTACATGATCCAGCCAACGCAGCCTTGCCTGCCGGAGGAGCTCACCGATGGCCCAGATCTTTCAAGGATTTGTGAGCTCCTCACACAATCCAGCCTGCAGGTTAAACCCAGGATGGATCGTAGGCAGGCCAGCCTGAATGTTTACAACCGGCGAAGATGCTCCATTAGGGGGGTCCACGTTTCGCAAGCGTAGAGAAGGGAGGGAATGACCGTGGCCGAGAAGACCTGAAGCTTCGTGCGGAGCGACAGACCAGGTAGCTTCCACACAGCGTTACGCAACCGATGAAAAGATATTGCCGCTCGACTGATTCGGAGTGAGGCCTCTACTGTTAAACTGGAGCCGGTCATAAGCACACTGCCCAGGTATGGGAAACTCTCCACTCTCTCCATAACTGCCCCATCACCGATTAGGAGTTGTGGGGGTGGAGTGTCCGATGGTACAAAATACCCAGGCAGGTGCTTAGTTTTGGTGGGGCTGATGGTAAGGCCCCACCTCTTAGTGGCAAGCTCCAGTCTCAGCAGCAGCGTCTCCAACTCCTCCTCTGAATGAGCAGCTATTACAAAATCATCGGCATACATAACGTGGTTAACCAATAGGGAGCCATCCCTTGATCGCACCCGGGCATTGATCAGCCTCCCATTATATCTGTACCAAATGGAATTCCTCTGGTACAGCTATTGAAGGCTTCACGAACTACGTGGTCAAAATGTTAAATAATGTGGGAGCCAGAGGACATCCCTGTCGCACCCCAAGGTGTACAGGGAAAGGCTCCGACTCCCGGCCACGTAGTTTTACCCGGGGCCCGCTCACCATCACGAAGGTCCTTAATGATCGTGAGCAGAGGGTCAGGGACTCTGAAAGCACGAAGAACAGCCCAGAGCCCAGGCCTACTGATGGTATCATAGGCCTTGACCAGGTCAATAAAGCAGAGATGTAGGTCTTGTTGGAATTCCCTACACCTCTGCTGTAGCAGACGGACAGAAAATATGGCATCTGTGCAGGACCGCCCTTTCCTGAAACCGCATTGGGGCTCCGCAAGCCTCTCCTCAGAGTGCCTAGCAAGGCGATGTTGAATAATCCTTGCCAGGACCTTTCCCGGCACACACTGAGTGAGATGCCCCTGTAGAATAATCCTTTAAACCACGACTTAAACACATACACACACACTCAGACACACCACACACCACACATATACACAGATACACCACACGCACACCATCTGAACCACACCGAACACACTGTAGTGCACTACACACTGCGCTACAAACCACAATGCACCATAGACTACAGGACACACGGTCTACCACCACCACCCTCACTACCCCCACACTCAACACTCTCACCTTCACCATCACCACCACCACCACCACTCACCACCACCATCACACTCACCACCACCACCCTCACCACCACCACCACACTCACCACCGCCATCACACTCACCACCACCACACTCACCACCACCACACTCACCACACTCACCACTCTCACCTTCACCACCACCACCACCTCCACACTCACCACCACCACCCTCACCAACACCACCACACTCACCACCACCACCACACTCACCACCACCACACTCACCACCACCACACTCACCACCACCACACTCACCACCATCACACTCACCACCACCTCCCTCACCACCACCTCACTCACCCTCACCACCACCACTCACCCTCCACCACCACCCTCCTCACCACCTCCACCACCCTCACCCACCTCACCCTCACCACTACCACCCTCACCACCACTCCCCTCACCCTCACCCACCTCACCCTCACCACTCACCCCCCTCACCACTCACCCCCCTCACCACCACCCCCTTCACCACCACCACCCCCTCACCCTCACCACTCACCCCCCTCACCACCACTCCCCTCACCACCACCACCCTCACCACTCACCCCCCTCACCACCACCACCACCCTCACCACTCACTCCCCTCACCACCCTCACCACTCACCCCCCTCACCACCACCACCACCTCACCCTCACCACTCACCCCCCTCACACACCACCACCCTCACCCTCACCACTCACCCCCCTCACCACCACCACCACCCCCTCACCACTCACCCTCACCACTCACCCTCACCACTCACCCTCACCACTCACCCCACTCACCCTCACCACTCACCCCCCTCACCACTCACCCCACTCACCCTCACCACTCACCCCACTCACCCTCACCCTCACCACTCACCCTCACCACTCACCCCGCTATCGTCTGCCTCCTCCCAGTTCTCCACCACATCTTCATCTCCGCTGGCCATCATCTCCGATCCACCTCCACGTCCACCACCACCTCCACCTCCCACGTCCACCACCTCCACCACCTCCACCACCACGTCCACCACCACCTCCACCTCTGTGGGGTTGAAACTTGAACCTTTAAGCTATATCCCTTTGAAGCGCCTTCTTATTTAGCCTTATTTAGCCTTGTTAAAACCAGCTGCCACGATTGTGTGTTAGTTGATCTCTTTCGCTGTATAACAATAATAACTTTAATTGTTTATCTCTTTCGCTATATAACTATAACAACTTTGAATGTTTAATCTCTTTCGCTTTTTAAATTCTATTAAATGTTTTAGTTCGTTGTTTCAGCGCCTTCTTATTTGACCTTAGTACACCACCACCGCCGCCACGATTGGTTGTTAGTATTAATCTATCTCTCTCTGTGTATAATAATAATAACAACTTTATATTTAACAAAAAAAATGACGTTTTAAATGTTTAATTGAATTTTTTTTCTGTTGTTTTAGTGCCTTCTTATATATATTTTTTTAATCTCACACACACACACGAGCGCGCGCGTTCGCCGCGTGTAAATGTAACTTTTTAAATGTAAAAATACATCTCCTCACGAAACAATAACGGCGCTAATTTTAATGCTTAAAAAAGAATTCCCCTCAGCAATTAAACTTCGGCGAGGGGGACGGGGGGAGGGGGGATTTGGGGGGGGTGACGTCACCACGTCGTCCCGCGTTCGCCGATGACGTCAACACGCACGCGGTTTGTGATGGAGCGCGGTGACGTCAGCGCGGGTGGAAAGGGGTGGGGGTAGGAGGTGACGTCACCACGTCGTATCGCGCTCGGTGATGACGTCAACTCGCACTCGGTTGGGTTCGTGCGCAGTGACGTCACCGCGTGTGGCAAGGGGTAGGAGTGACGTCACTACGTCGTTCCGCGCTCGATGATGACGTCAACGCGCACGGGTCGGGGCGCGCGGCGATGACATCATTACGCAACGCGATGTGAACCGATGGCGGTGACGTCATCACGTAACTCGTGGGTTCAGGTCCGCGACGGTGACGTGACGTCATTACGCACGGGTTGGAGTGTCGCACGCAAGGCGGTGACGTCATTACGTACGATAAGATCTACAGTTCACGCATGGCTGTGACGTCATTACGTACTATAAGATCTGTACATTACGGAGTAAACAAAAGTCAACATTTATTAATTTAAACAGAATAGAGGTTGGAAGGAAGGGGGGAGGTTAATGAAAATAATAATAGACGTTTCGGGCCTCAGACCACAGCAGCTCGGCGGTGACGTCACCGCGTAACACTTTTTGGAGCGATGACGCAATCGCGGCGTCGGCGCGATGACGTCAGCACGCACGCGCGCCCTCCCCAGTCACCCCCCCCACCACCGTGACCTCTCGCGCATGCGCAGTGGCGCCGCTTCCGACTTCCCCTATCGTGGTCGTCTGCGCTCGGCTGAGCCTCCTAGCCCCTCCCCCTGCCCTCATAACCACGCCCCCTTGCCACCCTAACCACGCCCCCTGCCCCACTAACCACGCCCCCTGCCCTCCTAGCCACGCCTCCTGCCCCAAATAACCACGCCCCCTGCCCTCCTAGCCACGCCTCCTGCCCCTCTAACCACGCCCCCTGCTCCTCTAGCCCCTCCCCTCTCTCACTAGCCACACCTCCTTCCCCTCTAGCCACACACCCTTCCCCTCTAGCCCCTCCCCCCTCTCACTAGCCACGCCCCCTGCTCACGCCCTGTCTCCACTAGCCACGCCCCCTGCCCCCATTACCACGCCCTTTGCCACCCTAACCACGCCCCCTTCTTCTCTAGCCACGCCCCCTGATCCCCTTGCCACGCCCCCCCCGTGCCCCCCCCTCCCCTCTCCCCATCAGCAGCGACAGCGGCGCCAGGTCAGAGAGGAGAGAGCGGAGAGACGCGGGGAGAGGATGGGGAGAGGTGGTGGTGGTGATGGTGGTGGTGTGGTGGTGGTGATGGTAGTGTGGTGGTGGTGATGTGGTGGTGATAGTGTGGTGGTGATAGTGTGGTGGTGATAGTGTGGTGGTGATGTGGTGGTGGTGATAGTGTGGTGGTGATAGTGTGGTGGTGATGTGGTGGTGGTGATAGTGTGGTGGTGATAGTGGTGGTGGTGGTGATGGTGGTGTGGTGATGATGATAGTAGCGGAGAGACGCGGGGAGAGGATGGGGAGAGGGTGGTGGTGGTGGTGGTGGTAGTGATTGTGGTGGTGGTGATAGTGTGGTGGTGATGATTGTGGTGTGGTGGTGGTAGTGTGGTGGTGGTGATTGTGTGGTAGTGTGGTGATGGTGGTGTGGTAGTGGTGGTAGTGGTGATGGCGTAGTGGTGGTGGTGTGGTGGTGGTGTGGTGGTGTCGGTTGTGGAAGTGGTGGTGGTGATGGTGGCGGAGAGACGCGGGGAGAGGATGGGGAGAGGGTGGTGGTGGTGATGGTAGTGTGGTGGTGGGTGTGGTGGTGTTGGTTGTGGAAGTGGTGGTGGTGATGGTGGCGGAGAGACGCGGGGAGAGGATGGGGAGAGGGTGGTGGTGGTGATGGTGGTGGTGATGGTAGTGTGGTGGTGGTGGTGTGGTGGTGTTGGTTGTGGAAGTGGTGGTGGTGATGGTGGCGGAGAGACATGGGGAGAGGGTGGTGGTGGTGATAGTGGTGGTGATGTGGTGATAGTAGTGTGGTGGTGATGGTGGTGGTGGTGTGATGGTGGTGGAGAGACTCGGGGAGAGGATGGGGAGAGGGTGGTGGTGGTGGTGATTGTGTGGTAGTGTGGTGATGGTGGTGTGGTAGTGGTGGTGGTGTGGTAGTGGTGGTGGTGGTGATGGCGTAGTGGTGGTGTGGTGGTGGGTGGTGATGGTGATGATGGTGGTGGTGGTGATGATGATGGTGGTGGTGGTGATGTGGTGGTGGTGGTGTGGTGGTGGGTGGTGATGGTGATGATGGTGGTGGTGGTGATGATGATGGTGGTGGTGGTGATGTGGTGGTGGTGGTGAGGTGGTGGTGGTGGTGATGATGATGGTGGTGATGGTGATGGTGATGATGGTGGTGGTGGTGATGATGATGGTGGTGGTGGTGGTGATGTGGTGGTGGTGGTGAGGTGGTGGTGGTGGTGGTGATGATGATGGTGGTGATGGTGGTGGTGATGATGATGGTGGTGATGTGGTGGTGGTGGAGAGGTGGTGGTGTGGTGGTCTGGTAGTTGCGTGCTGGTGGTGTGGTGATGATGGTTGTGGTGGTGGTGGTGGTGGTGGTGTGGTTGTGGTGGTGGTGTGGTTGTGGTGGTGGTGATGATGGTGGTGGTGTGGTTGTGGTGGTGGTGGGGTGGTGATGGTGGTGGTGTGGTGGTGTGGTGGGGTGGTGATGATGGTGGTGGTGTGGTTGTGGTGGTGGTGGGGTGGTGGTGATGTGGTGGTGTGGTGGTGGGGTGGTGATGGTGGTGATGGTGGTGATGGTGGTGGGGTGGTGGTGTGGTGATGATGGTGGTGGTGTAGTGATGGCGGTGTGGTCATGGTGGTGTGGTGGTGGTGATGGTGCTGTGGTGCTATTGTGGTATTTGTGTGGTGGTGATGGTGGTCTTGGTGGTGGTCATGGTGGTGATGGTGGTGGTGGTGGTGTGGTGGTGGTGATGGTGGTGGTGATGGTGGTGGTGTGGTGGTGGTGATAGTGTGGTATGGTGGTGATGGTGGTGGTGATAGTGGTGGTGGTGATAGTGTGGTGGTGGTGGTGGTGATGGTGTAATGGTGGTGTGGTAGTGGTGGTGATGGTGGTAGTGGTGTGGTGTTGGTGTGGTGGTGGTGGTGATAGTGTGGTGGTGGTGGTGATGATAATGGTGGTAGTGGTGGTGTAGGTGATGGTGGTGATGATGATGGTGGTAGTGGTGGTAGTGGTGATGGTGGTGATGATAATGGTGCTGGAGATGGTAGTTGTGGTGCTAGTGGTGATGATGATGGTGGTAGTGGTGGTGTAGGTGATGGTGGTGATGGAGCTGTTAGTGGTGGTGATGGTAGTGGTGATATTGATGGTGGTAGTGGTAGTGGTGATGGTGGTAGTGGTAGTGATGGTGGTAGTGGTAGTGGTGATGATGATAGTGATGGTGGTGGTAGTGGTAGTGGTGGTGGTGATGATGATGGTGGTGATGGTGGTGATGGTGGTGGTGATGATGATGGTGGTGATGTGGTGGTGGTGGAGAGGTGGTGGTGTGGTGGTCTGGTAGTTGCGTGCTGGTGGTGTGGTGATGATGGTTGTGGTGGTGGTGGTGTGGTGGTGGTGTGGTTGTGGTGGTGGTGATGGTGGTGGTGTGGTTGTGGTGGTGGTGGGGTGGTGATGGTGGTGGTGTGGTGGGGTGGTGATGATGGTGGTGGTGTGGTTGTGGTGGTGGTGGGGTGGTGGTGATGTGGTGGTGTGGTGGTGATGGTGGTGGGGTGGTGATGGTGGTGATGGTGGTGGGGTGGTGATGGTGGTGATGGTGGTGGGGTGGTGGTGTGGTGATGATGGTGGTGGTGTAGTGATGGTGGTGTGGTCATGGTGGTGTGGTGGTGGTGATGGTGCTGTGGTGCTATTGTGCTATTTGTGTGGTGGTGATGGTGGTCTTGGTGGTGGTCATGGTGGTGATGGTGGTGGTGGTGTGGTGGTGGTGATGGTGGTGGTGTGGTGGTGGTGATAGTGTGGTATGGTGGTGGTGATAGTGGTGGTGGTGATAGTGTGGTGGTGGTGGTGGTGATGGTGTAATGGTGGTGTGGTAGTGGTGGTGATGGTGGTAGTGGTGTGGTGGTGTTGTGGTGGTGGTGGTGATAGTGTGGTGGTGGTGGTGATGATAATGGTGCTGGAGATGGTAGTTGTGGTGCTAGTGGTGATGATGATGGTGGTAGTGGTGGTAGTGGTGATGGTGGTGATGATGATGGTGGTAGTGGTGGTGTAGGTGGTGGTGGTGATGATGATGGTGGTAGTGGTGGTGTAGGTGATGGTGGTGATGATGATGGTGGTAGTGGTGGTAGTGGTGATGGTGGTGATAATGATGGTGGTAGTGGTGGTAGTGGTGATGGTGGTGATGATGATGGTGGTAGTGGTGGTGTAGGTGATGGTGGTGATGGTGATGATGGTAGTGGTGGTAGTGGTGATGGTGGTGATGATGATGGTGGTAGTGGTGGTAGTGGTGATGGTGGTGATGATGATGGTGGTAGTGGTGGTGTAGGTGATGGTGGTGATGATGATGGTGGTAGTGGTGGTGTAGGTGATGGTGGTGATGGAGCTGTTAGTGGTGGTGATGGTAGTGGTGATATTGATGGTGGTAGTGGTAGTGGTGATGGTGGTAGTGGTAGTGATGGTGGTAGTGGTAGTGGTGATGATGATAGTGATGGTGGTGGTAGTGGTAGTGGTGGTGGTGATGATGATGGTGATGATGGTGGTGATGGTGGTGGTGATGATGGTGGTGATGATGATGGTGGTGATGTGGTGGTGGTGGAGAGGTGGTGGTGTGGTGGTCTGGTAGTTGCGTGCTGGTGGTGTGGTGATGATGGTTGTGGTGGTGGTGGTGTGGTGGTGGTGTGGTTGTGGTGGTGGTGATGATGGTGGTGGTGTGGTTGTGGTGGTGGTGGGGTGGTGATGGTGGTGGTGTGGTGGGGTGGTGATGATGGTGGTGGTGTGGTTGTGGTGGTGGTGGGGTGGTGGTGATGTGGTGGTGTGGTGGTGATGGTGGTGGGGTGGTGATGGTGGTGATGGTGGTGGGGTGGTGATGGTGGTGATGGTGGTGGGGTGGTGGTGTGGTGATGATGGTGGTGGTGTAGTGATGGTGGTGTGGTCATGGTGGTGTGGTGGTGGTGATGGTGCTGTGGTGCTATTGTGCTATTTGTGTGGTGGTGATGGTGGTCTTGGTGGTGGTCATGGTGGTGATGGTGGTGGTGTGGTGGTGGTGATGGTGGTGGTGTGGTGGTGGTGATAGTGTGGTATGGTGGTGGTGATAGTGGTGGTGGTGATAGTGTGGTGGTGGTGGTGGTGATGGTGTAATGGTGGTGTGGTAGTGGTGGTGATGGTGGTAGTGGTGTGGTGGTGTGGTGGTGGTGGTGGTGATAGTGTGGTGGTGGTGGTGATGATAATGGTGCTGGAGATGGTAGTTGTGGTGCTAGTGGTGATGATGATGGTGGTAGTGGTGGTGTAGGTGATGGTGGTGATGATGATGGTGGTAGTGGTGGTGTAGGTGATGGTGATGGTGGTAGTGGTGGTAGTGGTGATGGTGGTGATGATGATGGTGGTAGTGGTGGTAGTGGTGGTGATGGTGGTGATGATGATGGTGGTAGTGGTGGTGTAGGTGATGGTGGTGATGGTGATGATGGTAGTGGTGGTAGTGGTGATGGTGGTGATGATGATGGTGGTAGTGGTGGTAGTGGTGATGGTGGTGATGATGATGGTGGTAGTGGTGGTGTAGGTGATGGTGGTGATGATGATGGTGGTAGTGGTGGTGTAGGTGATGGTGGTGATGGAGCTGTTAGTGGTGGTGATGGTAGTGGTGATATTGATGGTGGTAGTGGTAGTGGTGATGGTGGTAGTGGTAGTGATGGTGGTAGTGGTAGTGGTGATGATGATAGTGATGGTGGTGGTAGTGGTAGTGGTGGTGGTGATGATGATGGTGGTGATGGTGGTGATGGTGGTGGTGATGATGATGGTGGTGATGTGGTGGTGGTGGAGAGGTGGTGGTGTGGTGGTCTGGTAGTTGCGTGCTGGTGGTGTGGTGATGATGGTTGTGGTGGTGGTGGTGTGGTGGTGGTGTGGTTGTGGTGGTGGTGATGATGGTGGTGGTGTGGTTGTGGTGGTGGTGGGGTGGTGATGGTGGTGGTGTGGTGGGGTGGTGATGATGGTGGTGGTGTGGTTGTGGTGGTGGTGGGGTGGTGGTGATGTGGTGGTGTGGTGGTGATGGTGGTGGGGTGGTGATGGTGGTGATGGTGGTGGGGTGGTGATGGTGGTGATGGTGGTGATGATGATGGTGGTAGTGGTGGTGTAGGTGATGGTGGTGATGATGATGGTGGTAGTGGTGGTGATGGTGATGGCGGTGATGATGATGGTGGTAGTGGTGGTAGTGGTGATGGTGGTGATGATGATGGTGGTAGTGGTGGTGTAGGTGATGGTGGTGATGATGATGGTGGTAGTGCTGGTGTAGGTGATGGTGGTGATGATGATGGTGGTAGTGGTGGTGTAGGTGATGGTGGTGATGGAGCTGTTAGTGGTGGTGATGGTAGTGGTGATAATGATGGTGGTAGTGGTAGTGGTGATGGTGGTAGTGGTAGTGATGGTGGTAGTGGTAGTGGTGATGATGATAGTGATGGTGGTGGTAGTGGTGGTGGTGATGATGATGGTGGTGATGGTGGTGATGGTGGTGGTGATGATGATGGTGGTGATGTGGTGGTGGTGGAGAGGTGGTGGTGTGGTGGTCTGGTAGTTGCGTGCTGGTGGTGTGGTGATGATGGTTGTGGTGGTGGTGGTGTGGTGGTGGTGTGGTTGTGGTGGTGGTGATGATGGTGGTGGTGTGGTTGTGGTGGTGGTGGGGTGGTGGTGGTGTGGTGGGGTGGTGATGATGGTGGTGGTGTGGTTGTGGTGGTGGTGGGGTGGTGGTGATGTGGTGGTGTGGTGGTGATGGTGGTGGGGTGGTGATGGTGGTGATGGTGGTGGGGTGGTGATGGTGGTGATGGTGGTGGGGTGGTGGTGTGGTGATGATGGTGGTGGTGTAGTGATGGTGGTGTGGTCATGGTGGTGTGGTGGTGGTGATGGTGCTGTGGTGCTATTGTGGTATTTGTGTGGTGGTGATGGTGGTCTTGGTGGTGGTCATGGTGGTGATGGTGGTGGTGGTGTGGTGGTGGTGATGGTGGTGGTGTGGTGGTGGTGATAGTGTGGTATAGTGGTGATGGTGGTGGTGATAGTGGTGGTGGTGATAGTGTGGTGGTGGTGGTGATGGTGTAATGGTGGTGTGGTAGTGGTGGTGATGGTGGTAGTGGTGTGGTGTTGGTGTGGTGGTGGTGGTGATAGTGTGGTGGTGGTGGTGATGATAATGGTGCTGGAGATGGTAGTTGTGGTGCTAGTGGTGATGATGATGGTGGTAGTGGTGGTGTAGGTGATGGTGGTGATGATGATGGTGGTAGTGGTGGTGATGGTGGTGGTGGTGATGATGATGGTGGTAGTGGTGGTAGTGGTGATGGTGGTGATGATGATGGTGGTAGTGGTGGTAGTGGTGATGGTGGTGATGATGATGGTGGTAGTGGTGGTGTAGGTGATGGTGGTGATGATGATGGTGGTAGTGGTGGTAGTGGTGATGGTGGTGATGATGATGGTGGTAGTGGTGGTGTAGGTGATGGTGGTGATGATGATGGTGGTAGTGGTGGTAGTGGTGATGGTGGTGATGATGATGGTGGTAGTGGTGGTCTAGGTGATGGTGGTGATGATGATGGTGGTAGTGGTGGTGTAGGTGATGGTGGTGATGATGATGGTGGTAGTGGTGGTAGTGGTGATGTTGGTGATGATGATGGTGGTAGTGGTGGTGTAGGTGATGGTGGTGATGATGATGGTGGTAGTGGTGGTAGTGGTGATGGTGGTGATGATGATGGTGGTAGTGGTGGTCTAGGTGATGGTGGTGATGATGATGGTGGTAGTGGTGGTAGTGGTGATGGTGGTGATGATGATGGTGGTAGTGGTGGTGTAGGTGATGGTGGTGATGATGATGGTGGTAGTGGGTGTAGGTGATGGTGGTGATGATGATGGTGGTAGTGGTGGTGTCGGTGATGGTGGTGATGCTGATGGTGGTAGTGGTGGTAGTGGTGATGGTGGTGATGATGATGGTGGTAGTGGTGGTGTAGGTGATGGTGGTGATGATGATGGTGGTAGTGGTGGTAGTGGTGATGGTGGTGATGATGATGGTGGTAGTGGTGGTGTAGGTGCTGGTGGTGATGATGATGGTGGTAGTGGTGGTAGTGGTGATGGTGGTGATGATGATGGTGGTAGTGCTGGTGTAGGTGATGGTGGTGCTGATGATGGTGGTAGTGGTGGTGTAGGTGATGGTGGTGATGGAGCTGTTAGTGGTGGTGATGGTAGTGGTGATACTGATGGTGGTAGTGGTAGTGGTGATGCTGATAGTGATGGTGGTGGTAGTGGTGGTAGTGGTAGTGGTGATGGTGGTAGTGATGGTGGTGGTAGTGGTGGTGGTCGTGGTGGTGGTGGTAGTGGTGATGATGATAGTGATGGTAGTGGTGGTGGTGGTAGTGATGGTGGTGGTAGTGGTGGTGATGATGGTGGTGGTAGTGGTGGTGGTGGTAGTGGTGGTGATGATGGTGGTAAGTGGTGGTGGTGGTGGTAGTGGTGGTGGTGGTATTGGTGGTGGTGGTAGTGGTGATGATGATAGTGATGGTAGTGGTGGTGGTGGTAGTGATGGTGGTGGTGGTAGTGGTGTGATGATGGTGGTAGTGGTGATGATGGTGGCAGTGGTGGTGGTGGTAGTGGTGGTGATGATGGCAGTGGTGGTGGTGGTGATGATAGCAGTGGTGGTGCTGATGGATGGTGGTGGTGGTGGTGGTGGTGATGATAGCAGTGGTGGTGATGATGGTGGCAGTGGTGGTGGTGGTGATGATGCTGGCAGTGGTGGTGGTGGTGGTGATGATGATGGCAGTGGTGGTGGTGATGGAAGTGGTCATGCCGGACGGCAACGCTGTGATGCCCAGTGTCATCGGGGCGGGAGGGCCAACTCAGATTGGCATTTCCCCTCATGGCGTCTGTGACCACCACAGCGGCCAAATGGGGTTTCTGGACGGGTTTGAGTGGCTGGCAACCCCTCCACCTTCAATTAAATTACCACCAAACCACTAACACAACTTTACAACTAAGCTTGTGCCGGAGGCCCCGGGGGGACAGGCGTCTATGACGTCTCCTGGCCAAACCCCATTTGGCGGAGCCAGGAGATTGAATCTTCACCCTCGGGGCTCCTCCAGAAACAACGAAAAGCCACTGCGTGTGGCCACGTGGAATGTTCGAACGCTCACTGCGGAGGAGAGGCTGCCACTCCTCTGTCGGGAGCTGGACCGGTACCGCCTGGATCTCTGTGGCATTCAGGAGGTCCGGTGGACCGGCTCTGGCTCCTGCCACTGTGAGGGGTGGACAGTCCTCCACTCGGGGCAGGAGACTGCCAAACAACAGGGAGTGGCTCTTATTCTGAATAATAGAATGAAGGGGATGTGGGAGCGTGGCGGTGAGGTGTGGGAAGCTGTAAGCCCCAGGCTACTTTGGGCTCGCCTTCCCATCGACCAAAGGCGAGGAGTGGTGGTCGTGGTTACTTATGCCCCCACCGAAGACGAACATCCGTGGAGGGATGCAGGCAAAGCCGATGAGTCAGACGCTTTCTATGACCTCCTGTCACAGGTGCTGGCTAAAGTGGCCACTCGGGACAGAGTCATCTTGTTGGGTGACTTCAATGCCCGAGTTGGTCATGATGCTGGCACCTGGTCTGGAGTGATTGGAAGGCATGGGCCAGATCAGCTTAATAACAATGGCAGGAGGCTGCTAGATTTGTGTGCAGCCCATGGGCTTGTAATTACCAACACGCTGTTCCGGCATCGGCGCATCCACACAACATCATGGGTGCATGCCGGGTCCAAGCAAGAACATCTGCTGGACTATAAAGTGACGGAACAGTGGATGCGAGCCCATGTCCTTGACACCAGGACCTACCGTGGAGCTGATCTGCCCTCTGACCATCGACTAGTCATCTGTAAGATGCGCCTGCCATTCTTCCACTCCGGTGGTGGGTGTACACCCAGGACCCCATTCAAACCCACAGTGGCCTGGTCTCAGTTAGCTGATGAACTGCGGTTGTTGTTGTTGGTGGAGCTGGTGGTGGTGATGGTCGTGGTGGTGGTTATGGTGGTAGTGGTGGTGGTGGAGATGGTGGTGGTGGTGGTGATGATGGTGGTGGTGGTGATGATGGTGGTAGTGGTGGAGATGGTGGTGGTGATAGCGGTGGTGGTGATGATGGTGGTGGTGATGATAGCGGTGGTGGTGATGATGGTGGTGGTGATGATAGCGGTGGTGGTGATGGTATTATTGGTGGTGGTGATGGTGGTATTGGTAGTGGTGGTAGTGATGGTGGCGGGGAGTGGTGGTGCAGCGGTTAGCGCGCTAGGCTATGAACATAGTTACCCTGGCAACCCCGGCGAGTTGGGGGTTGCCACGGCAACCCCGGCGGTGGTGCTGTGTGTCGAAGGTTGCCAAGCAACGGTGCCGCCTGTGTGTGTGTGTGTTGCAGGCTCCCACGCAACTCCGTGTCTCTCCTTGGAGACGGCCCGTGTCTCTGTGTGTGTCTCTGTCTGTCCGTGTGTCTCTGTCCGTGTGTGTGTCTCCCTGTGTCTCTGTCCGTGTGTGTCTCTGTCCGTGTGTCTCTGTGTGTGTCTCTGTGTGTGTGTCTCCGTGTGTCTCTGTCTGTGTGTCTGTCCGTGTGTCTCTGTCTGTGTGTTTGTCCGTGTGTCTCCCCGTGTGTCTGTTTGTGTCTCTGTGTGTGTCTCTGTCTGTGTGTCTCTGTGTCTCTCCCCGTGTGTCTGTCCGTGTGTCTCTGTCCGTGTCTCTCCTCGTGTCTCTGTCCGTGTGTCTGTCTGTGTCTCTGTCCGTGTGTCCCCGTGTCTCTCCCCGTGTGTCCCTGTGTCTCTCCCCGTGTCTCTCCCCGTGTCTCTGTCCGAGTGTCCCCGTGTCTCTGTCCGTGTCTCTGTCCGTGTGTCACCGTGTCTCTCCAAAAGACCGGGTGACTAACTGACTGATCGAGCGACCGATTAACCGACCCACCGACTGACTGAGTGACCAACTAACCGACCCACCGAGTGACTAACTAACCGACCCACCGAGTGACTGAGTGACCAACTAACCGACCCCACCGAGTGACTAACCGACAGTGACTAACTAACCGACCCACCGAGTGACTAAGTGACCAACTAACCGACCCACCGAGTGACTAACCGACAGAGTGACTAACTAACCGACCCACCGAGTGACTAACTAACCGACCCACCGACTGACTGAGTGACCAACTAACCGACCCACCGAGTGACTAACTAACCGACCCACCGAGTGACTGAGTGACCAACTAACCGACCCACCGAGTGACTAACCGACAGTGACTAACTAACCGACCCACCGAGTGACTGAGTGACCAACTAACCGACCCACCGAGTGACTAACCGACAGAGTGACTAACTAACCGACCCACCGAGTGACTAACTAACCGACCCACCGAGTGACTGAGTGACCAACTAACCGACCCACCGAGTGACTAACCGACAGTGACTAACTAACCAACCCACCGACTGACTGAGTGACCAACTAACCGACCCACCGAGTGACTAACTAACCGACCCACTGAGTGACTGAGTGACCAACTAACCGACCCACCGAGTGACTAACTAACCGACAGAGTGACTAACTAACCGACCCACCGAGTGACTGAGTGACCAACTAACCGACCCACCGAGTGACTAACTAACCGACAGAGTGACTAACTAACCAACCCACCGACTGACTGAGTGACCAACTAACCGACCCACCGAGTGACTAAATAACCGACAGAGTGACTAACTAACCGACCCACCGAGTGACTGAGTGACCAACTAACCGACCCACCGAGTGACTAACTAACCGACCCACCGAGTGACTGAGTGACCAACTAACCGACCCACCGAGTGACTAACCGACAGTGACTAACTAACCGACCCACCGAGTGACTAACTAACCGACCCACCGAGTGACTAACCGACAGTGACTAACTAACCGACCCACCGAGTGACTGAGTGACCAACTAACCGACCCACCGAGTGACCAACTAACCGACCCACCGAGTGACTAACCGACAGTGACTAACTAACCGACCCACCGAGTGACTGAGTGACCAACTAACCGACCCACCGAGTGACTAACTAACCGACAGAGTGACTAACTAACCGACCCACCGACTGACTGAGTGACCAACTAACCGACCCACCGAGTGACTAACTAACCGACCCACCGAGTGACTGAGTGACCAACTAACCGACCCACCGAGTGACTAACTAACCGACAGAGTGACTAACTAACCGACCCACCGAGTGACTGAGTGACCAACTAACCGACCCACCGAGTGACTAACTAACCAACAGAGTGACTAACTAACCGACCCACCGAGTGACTGAGTGACCAACTAACCGACCCACCGAGTGACTAACTAACCGACCCACCGAGTGACTGAGTGACCAACTAACCGACCCACCGAGTGACTAACTAACCGACAGAGTGACTAACTAACCGACCCACCGACTGACTGAGTGACCAACTAACCGACCCACCGAGTGACTAACTAACCGACCCACCGAGTGACTGAGTGACCAACTAACCGACCCACCGAGTGACTAACTAACCGACAGAGTGACTAACTAACCGACCCACCGAGTGACTGAGTGACCAACTAACCGACCCACCGAGTGACTAACTAACCGACAGAGTGACTAACTAACCGACCCACCGAGTGACTGAGTGACCAACTAACCGACTCACCGAGTGACTAACTAACCGACCCACCGAGTGACTGAGTGACCAACTAACCGACCCACCGAGTGACTAACTAACCGACAGAGTGACTAACTAACCGACCCACCGACTGACTGAGTGACCAACTAACCGACCCACCGAGTGACTAACTAACCGACAGAGTGACTAACTAACCGACCCACCGAGTGACTGAGTGACCAACTAACCGACCCACCGAGTGACTAACTAACCGACAGAGTGACTAACTAACCGACCCACCGAGTGACTGACCCACCGACCGACTGACCAACTAACTGACCAACTAACCGACCCACCGACCGTCTAACCGACCCACCGACTGACTAACTGACCAACTAACTGACCAACCAACCGACCCACCGACCGTCTAACCGACCCACCGACTGACTGACTGACCAACTAACTGACCAACTAACTGACCCACCGACTAACTGACCCACCGACTGACTAACTGACCCACCGACTGACTAACCGACCCACCGTCTAACTGACCCAACGACTAACTAACCGACCCACCCACCGTCTAACCGACCCACCGACCCACCGACCCACCGACCGTCTAACTGACCCACCGACCGTCTAACCGACCCACCGACTGACTAACTGACCAACTAACTGACCAACCAACCGACCCACCGACCGTCTAACCGACCCACCGACTGACTGACTGACCAACTAACTGACCAACTAACTGACCCACCGACTAACTGACCCACCGACTGACTAACTGACCCACCGACTGACTAACCGACCCACCGTCTAACTGACCCAACGACTAACTAACCGACCCACCCACCGTCTAACCGACCCACCGACCCACCGACCCACCGACCGTCTAACTGACCCAACGACTAACTAACCGACCCACCGTCTAACCGACCCACCGACCCACCTACCGACCAACTTCCCGCCCACGAATGGAGGTGACCATCCCTGGCCACGCCGCCAGCGTCTTGCGAGGCCTCAGCCGGCAGCGCTGCCTCGGCACCAGCGCCGGTGACGACTTTGCCGGTGACTTTGCCGGCGACGACTTTGGCTCCGGTGACGGCGACGATGGCGGTGACGGCTCCGATGGTGACGTATCGGCGCTGTGCGACTGTTGCCTGGTGGTGGACGGGGTGCCTCACCGTGCTCACCGGGCCGTGCTCGCCGCATCCAGCCGGTACTTCCGCCGGCTGTTTGCCAGGCAGCCGCACGTCGCCAAGATCGACATGAACAACGCTCCCGGTGAGCGGGTCTCCCGTGTGTGGTGTGTGTGGTGTGTGTGGTGTGTTTGGTGTGTGGTGTGTTTGGTGTGTGTGGTGTGTGTGTGGTGTGTGTGGTGTGTTTGGTGTGTTTGGTGTGGAAGTGTGAGCCGGCAGGCTCTTGAATGGGGTGCAACCGCAACAGACAAAAACATGAAACAAGGAAACATCTTCAAGTGACCAAGTGACCATGTGACTAAGTGACCATGTGACTAAGTGACCATGTGACCACGTGACCACGTGACCAAGTGACCATGTGACTAAGTGACTGTGACCACGTGACCATGTGACTGACCACGTGACCATGTGACCGACTATGTGACCACGTGACCATGTGACCACGTGACCAAGTGACCATGTGACCACGTGACCATGTGACTGACCATGTGACCACGTGACCACGTGACCATGTGACCACGTGACCATGTGACCACGTGACCAAGTGACCATGTGACCACGTGACCATGTGACTGACCATGTGACCACGTGACCATGTGACCACGTGACCATGTGACCACGTGACCATGTGACCACGTGACCATGTGACCACGTGACCATGTGACTGACCATGTGACCACGTGACCATGTGACCACGTGACCATGTGACCACGTGACCATGTGACTGACCATGTGACCACGTGACCACGTGACCATGTGATGGGG
>NW_027614260.1:0-28353 GCF_965212315.1 Lampetra planeri | reverse complement strand
CCATGTTACAGTCTGTACAGTTCTACAGAACTAATCATGAATTATTTCAGGTGGATAGAAATATTGAACCTGCTTTATTTGTATTTCTGGGCCACTTAATCACCCAAAATACTAACAAAACTCAAAATACGACTGTTGCTATAAATGTTTATAATAGTTTATCTATCTATGTAAATATATTGCTTTCACAGTCAGTGATCATGCACCAGCCACTTTCACTTTAAAGGTTAACTTTGTAGTATTTCTATTAAAAGCTATATTATTAAAAAAATAATAAGTCCACTATGTGTTTAGAGGGGCACAGAATAAAAGTGTAGCTTTTCCTGAAAAAAATTATAAGGAATCTGAATTATTATATTATATTATATTATATTATATTATATTATATTATATTATATTATATTATATTATATTTATTGATGGGTCTGTTATTGTGTTTATGTTTACACGTACAAGCCGATAACAATGAGAGCATTGTGAGTTGCCAGAGACGGTCTCTATGCTCAGCACAGAAGGAGTCTGTAAGTCCTGCAGCAGCAGCAGAGGTTATTATGAATCACAGAGGTAGAATGACTGGAGAAAAACAAAAACCACAGTCAATATTGGAGAAGGAGACGCTGGATGGACTCATAGAAAGGATTTCCTTGGCATCAAAACTCACGCAAAAACTTTTCTCCTCTATCAGTAAGAAGCTAACTCGCTAGCTAACTTAGCTAACATTAACTTGTTGGCCAAATACCTCTTCAAACAACGTTACTTGTTTTAATTCTGTGACGCTGACCCTAGATATGACATCACTGGTCGTGAACCATCCACCTCCACACACAGTAAACAGAGGAAATGGCGGGTGGCATGCCTCCTAAGCAGGCAGGATGAAAAGAATGAATGATAGCAGGCTGGTGATAGGTGGCTGTTATGCAGCTCATTGACAATGGATAGCACAGCTGATGTTAAATACTGTTTTCAAATGTATTGACTAGTGGAAAATCGTAGTTACCCTGTAACACAAGCCAGCTGCTGTATTTTTTTATGTTGCAATTCCAATGTGACATGGTAGTCTGCCAATTTTTACACAGTTCACCTTTAATGCTAAGACTGGTCACACCATCAGTCAGACAGTGGAGGTTTAGTCCATCGTTATTGAAGGACTTAAGCATTTTTGAGAGAGAGTGGGTAGCATTTCTAGAATTAAATGATCTGCCAGGGACTTCAGCAGGTGTTCAGGGTGGTTCAGTCGGGGGGTGTCATGCTGGTTTGCTCAGCATGGCGGTGCCCCTGGGATGGCGACATGTCCCTCTGGGCCACCATGGGGGCGGGGGTGTTACCACAATGGGGTGTTACCACAATATTTTGGGGTTCTTTATAGGGAGGGGGTTGGCAAACACAAGGTAGGGGAGGTCGTGAAGCCATTTTGGGCTCAGGAGTCCCTGCCATACCGGATCTGGGGGTGCCGCTGTTGTGGGCCCTCTGAGGGCCCCATTGTTATTTATTTATTTTATTATATATTTTAAAAATTGTGTTAGACATTGCTTCGGCTCTATGGATGCCAGGTGCATGTGTTACTTTGTGGACCTTTTTTTTGGTTTTATTATTATATACTCATTATTATTATTGTTATTTTATTTTACCTTAGAGGTGGACTGTCCAGGTCCAGGTAGGGCTGTCCATGCCTGGTGTGTTTGCTATTGTCGTTCCTATTGTGGCAGCAGCTTGGCTTGTCCGTTCGTGGTGATTGCCTGTGTTTTTGGGTGGCCAGGCATGGGAGGTTGGTTCTGGGCTATGTGCTGAATGGCCTGCGCTAAGCTGTGTGGCTTAGTCTCCGGATGTATTAGTCGTGTGGGGTGGGTGAGAGGTGCAGGGGCGCTGCAGCATGGTCCTAATGGGCACAGCGATGTTCATTGTTCTCAGGTCGGGTTTTGGTCGAGCACATCACCTCTCTCTGCCGTTTTCAGCGCTCTGGGGTTGGCCTTGTCTACTCCATTTTTTTGCCCTTGACATTGAGGGCTTGGGGGTCAGACAGGGTTGCCATTCTGATCCTCCATCAACCAGGGGCATAATACTGATGCTCTGGCTGTTCCTCTTAATTTTAATTGCACCAAAGTATCTCAAACATTGCACAGCCACTCACGCACTTCCTCACATAAACTGCACAGGGGGAGTGGTAGATGGGTCCGGTGCCCCTGCCAGGGATTATTGGGGACCAGTGGACAACAGGGGCCATATCTGTTGTGCTGTAACCTGAGGGACTGGCTTTGGGACTCGGGGCACCCGTGGGTAGGGTGGCCGGTGTTGGTGTTGGTCATGTTGTCATTAGCACAAACATTCAACACATCGATCACATTCATCCCATGTTATAATCTTCCATTTTCATGCGATAATATCACTGTAGCGTGAACTTTATACATGATCCAGCCAAGTCAAATATCCCAACCTTTTTGTGAGTAGTGTATGTATGTATATATGTATATGTTTATATGTATATTTATTTGCTAGTCTTCTATCTCTCCTCTTATATAAAATCATGGATGTTTCATTACTTTTCAGATGTTACTGTCTTGTCTTCCCGAATGCTGTTGTTCCCCTTCTCCCCCAGATAACCATTCCTGCATCAACTCCTCTGCTGACTGACTTCAATAGAATTACTACTATTTTTGTAGATGCTGATGTGTTAGGATGCTTTGTTCTGTTCTGTCTCCATTTCTGTGAATTCCAGTGCCTGACTGAACTGGAAAAATAATTTAAATGAAACATATTATGAAAAGGTTGTCAACCAACATATAAGGACCAGGCAGGTAATCAAGCATGAGAGAAAACCAGGGATTTCAACATGTCCTAGATATGTTTAAGTGATCTACAGTTTGGCATTGCTCTCTGTAGGTTTAAACAGCTGGAGATCGATCAGGGCTCACCTAAATATGTCCACAACACATCATGTGGTATGTTTGTGAATACCACAGCAGGGACTGATGGGCGGAGCTTAGCGCCTGTGAGTGCTTCGGGACGAGGGAGGAGCTCATGGCAGCACCTGCTGCTGGAGGACAGGAACTGCAGAATAATACATGCTTTCAGGTTAGTCTCCAATAACATCAGAAAAGTCATAGATTTGTCAATAGTCGCTATTTTCAAAAAGCTGCTAGCGGTGTCTGAATACTCAATAAAGTGACACTGTTGCTAAGTTGTCAACACAGTTTCAGTGTATGTTTCATTTTTAGTGAGCGATTCATATCAGTCGACTGTTTCACAGGGAACAAACCAATCAGATTGACCTGCAGCAGTTCACTGCCCATTCAGATGAACTGTGAAATGAACAAATCTTTTCAGTCAGTGATTTGGTACAGTTCGTTCACCCAAAAGATTTGTTCTTTCATACAAAGCCTGGTCAAACCAGGGTCAACACCAAACTGGGTCAACACCAGGCAGCTCCTGTGGCTGCCTGTCTTTCTGACAGCCAAAATGAGCTTCAGTAACGCACGAGTGACACATACTCCGCTGACAGTATCTGTGTTGTAAATGCTGTAAAGAGTAATTAGTTAGATCATGCATTATTGAAAAAAAATAAACGCATCTCCCATCACTGACTGTAGCACACAGGAAAGTATCTACTACACCACAGAGTAAAGTTAAACAATGTGGAACATAGAGGAATGGGTGAAGTTGCTGCTGAGTTGGTGGGATGTTCCAACAGTACTCCTGGCTAATGTCTGCTCGTCCGACAGGAACATGGACTACATCAGGCTGTGCATCTGAGTATCCCAACGCAGTGCTGCGTTTTCATCTTCTCCGAAACCTGGCTTGGACTGGACACTGCAGTGGGACTGGAGTGGATGACGCTGCAGAGAGCTGAGGGGAGCCCGAGGTGTAGGTTTGGACCCACAGTGCAAAAGAACCACCACACAGAGAGCTGTTGATAACAGACGGTTTATTTCACAAGCATGTGAGGACAGGCACAACAAAAAACATGAACGCAAAATCAGCCGAAACAGAAAAATCACTACACCAGGGGTCTGTAACACGAAGCTCGATTAATAAGTCCTGGATCAACGCAACTGATCCAGGACTGACTTAGCGAGATCATGGCGATCAGGATCATCGGTACCACGAAGCTGGATATCAACTCGCTAATTCAACCCAGGTTTGTCTCATCAAGACCTGTGAATGTGCACGTATAAGAGGTGTGTGCCGAGGCAGCAGACCAATCACAATCAGGAGCGCACGAACGGGAGACAGAGCGCCTCTCGCCGGCCACAGAGGGTAATGTTGGAAAAGTAGGAGGAGAAGAAGTCAGTGATTGTAGAAAAGACAAACACTGTGGAAGCTGAAAGAAGACGACAAAGCAGCTGGCAACACATCTCAGACTGTGTAAATGTGTACGTTGTTCATTAATGCCTCAGTGAACCTACAACATCCGTGAATCCCTCAAAATCACATGATTTTATTTTGTTCCCAGATAAAAGATCACACATAAAAACACTAAAACGTCAGGTTTCAACTTTAGTATTGAATTTTCAATTCAATTCATTCATATTCTGATCAATATACCAAGTTGATCGTCTGTATTAGGAGACTATGAGAACCCACGAGTCATCAGGAGGCTGAGCACGGGGTCAAAGGGTGTTTGACGGACTAAACAATAAAAACTACAGGCTCCAATGTCTGCTGTTTACTTTCATTTATTAAGTATAAAAACCCAGCAAATCCCACAAAAAACCTTAAAAACAGTGCAAGCGAGTGAGTTAGCAGTCATATGCAGCAAAAAGTATGAGCCCCCCCCCAGTTCATTCATACATTCTGCCGGTAAAACAGCTGATTTTACTACTTCCTTCAAGTACCCCCCCCACCTGACTCCTCCCAGATGTGACACAAAGAAGGAAGCTACCTGGACCTACAGTCTGAATCAAATCATCTGATGATCTGTGTTAGAGATGATCAGGGGACAAAGAACAAAAATATCATCTCCCTCTTCAAAAAAGAGGGGGAACCCTCAAAACACCATGAATGAAGTGTGGAAATGACACTGTTCACATTTCCTTTATTGAACCACATGTATGGAAAGTGTCTCGTGAAGACAATGAACTTCTCTTTCAAATCAGTGAGGTCTCAGGTGACTTGGTGGACCACCGACAGACGGTGTTTCTGATGAGTCGCTCCACATCTCCCCTGAATAAAGGAGACGTCCCGTGGCAAAGAGGAGTCAGGTGGGGTGGTACTTCAGGGAAGTAGTAAAATCAGCTGTTTTACCAGCGGAACGTATGAATGAACGGGGGGGGGGCTCCTACTTTTTGCACTGTGTTTTTTACATTTTTTTTGTGGGATTGACTGTTTGGGTTTTAGCCTTAATAAATGAAAGTAAACAGCAGACATTGGAGCCTGTAGTTTTTATTGTTTTTGATCGTCGCCTAATACAGACGATCAACTTGGTATATTGATATGGATGAATTGAATTTCAATGCTACAGTTGGAAGCTGACGCTTTAGTGTTTTTATGTTTGTTCTTTTAACTGGGAAAAAATAATGTGATTTAGAGGGATTCATGGTTCATTGAGGCATTAATGAGCAACTTACAGATTTACACAGTCTGTGATGTGTTGCCAGCTGCTTTGTCGTCTTCTGGCCACTTCCAGGGTGATGTTTGTCTTTTCCACAATCACTGACTTCTCCTTACTTCTCCAGCCTTAATCACTGTGGCTGGCCTGAGACACTCTGTCTCCTGTTTGTGTGCTCCTGATTGTGATTGGTCTGCTGCCTCAGAACCCCTTATATGTGCGCGTTCAGGTGTTTTGATGAGGCAAACCTGATTCAAGACAAACCTTGAATTTGTCAGGGGGCAGTAGCCCCGAGGTTTTGGCGTGGATCCAAAAGTGCAGGTTATACGCAAGAGACAAGTCAACCACAAAAAGATTTATTTTGCACAAACAGGGTAATAGTAACAAACACTTGAATCTAATGAACGCAAAATCAGCCGAAACAGAAAACCACTGCTCCGTGGCGAGCGGGCAGGGAAAACGAACGAAGAACACCAACGCAGCCACTAAGGCAGGGAGAAACAAAAGTCGCTCCACACAAACTGGAGGGTAAAAGAGAATAACAAAAAGCGCGCACTAAAGCGGAAACAGGAAACGACAACAAGGAGAGGAATGACGCGACTACAAACACGATGGCGGGAGAGTAAGGCAAAAATGCACAAACAATCGGGCAGTGGGGTGCAGCCAAAGCACGGCTTAAGAGCAGGAGCAATCAGCGCGCCGATGGGAATCAGGTGCACTGATTGCTCCCAATCAGCCTGGCCGCACCTCCACTGCCAGCCAGAGGGAGGAGAAACACAAGGCAAAAAAAAGGAAAACAAACACAGACACCGAACCAAAACATACAACTATGACAGAATTAGGGAGTTGATATCCTTCGTGGTACCGATTATCCTGATCGCCATGGTCTCGCTAAGTCAGTCCTGGATGAATCGAGTTAAACCGGGACTTATGAATCAAGCTTCTTGGTACAGACCCCTGGAGAAGCAGCAGCCTACAGCCTGGCCAGGAGGAATCAAACGTAGAGCATCAAGGAGCTAAAGAGGTGCTATGGACAGAGACTTCCCTGCTACTTTACCAACACGGGGGACACCTGACGGCTGTGGCACAGCTTTGATTCTCTGTCGGATTATAAACCTCAGCCCACACGAACATCAAGCAAAGACCGGCAACAGACAGGCAACCTGCCTGATACCCTTGATGACTTCTTGGTTTGATTTTGAGGCAGGCAACACCTGCCTGGCAACACCCAACCAGAGACTTCCCCCTCCATTTGGTGGACAGATTCTGCAGCTGTCCACAGCTGGGGTAGTAAAGTCTCTAGCCAGAATCACCGTGCGGAAAGCTGCAGGGTCTGACAGTATCCCTGTCAGCATCCTGAAAAGCTGTGGAGCAATGAAAAGATGTTCTCACAAGCTCCCACAGCCAGGCGGTGGTGCTCTTGTGTCTCAAAAAAGCCACGATCAAAATGCAGCTGATCTGAATGATTACCACCCTTTGGCTCTCACACCACTACTGATGAAATGCTTTGAACGACTCGTAATGCAGCACATAAAGTCCTGCCAACCGGGGGCCCTTACCCTGGATTTACACCGCTGCGTGTGCGTTGCGTCTCGATCCGGCACGGCGTCGGTTCAAATTTCACGTTTCCATTCTAATCTCTTCAGGGGTTGCCACAGCAAATCATCGATTTCCATCTTTCCCTGTTCTCTGTATCCTCTAGTATCCTCTACTCTGACTCCGACTACCTCCATGTCCTCCCTCACTGCATCTATAAACCTCCTCTTTGACCTTCCTCTCTGTCTCCTACCTCCAACTCCATCTCTAACATTCTCCTACCAATGTATCCACTGTCCCTCCTCTGCACATGTCCAAACCATCTCAATCTAGCCTCTCTATCTTTTTCTCCTAACCTTCCTGTCTGTGTTGTCCCTCTGATGACCTCATTACTAATCCTGTCCATCCTGGTCACTTCTAAAGAGAATCTCAGCATCTTTAACTCTGCCACCTCCAGCTCTGCCTCCTGTCTTCTGCCTATCGCTAGTGTCTCTAAACCATACATCATAGCTGGTGTAACCACAGTCCTGTAAACCTTTCCCTTCACCTTAGCTGAAACTCTTCTATCACAAATCACTCCTGACACCTTTCTCCAGCTGTTCCACCCTGCCTGCACCCTATTCTTCACTTCTCTTCCACAGTCTCCACTACTCTGCACTGTTGATCCTAAGTACTTAAACTCCTGCACCTTCACCACCTCTGCTCCCTGTAACCTCACTTTTCCACTGGTCTCCCTTTCATTTATGCACATATACTCTGTCTTGCTACGACTGACCTTCATTCCTCTTCTCTCTAGAGCAAACCTCCACCTTTCTAGGTTCTCTTCCAACTGCTGCCTACTCTCACTACAAATCACAATGTCATCTGCAAACATCATAGTCCAGGGAGACTCCTGTCTGACCTCATCTGTCAACCTATCCATAACCAAAGCAAACAGGAAGGGGCTCAGGGCCGATCCTTGATGCAGTCCTACCTCTACCTTGAAGTCTTCTGTCCTTCCAACAGCACACCTCACCACTGTTCTACTACCTTCATACATGTCCTGCACCAAGCCAACATACTTCTCTGACACTCCTGACTTCCTCATACAAAACCACAATTCCTCTCTTGGCACCCTGTCATATGCCTTCTCTAAATCTACAAAAACACAATGCAGCTCCTTCCTACCTTCTCTGTACTTCTCCATCAGCATCCTCAGTGCAAATATTGCATCTGTGGTGCTCTTTCTAGGCATGAAACCATACTGCTGTTCACAAATCTCCACTTCCTGTCTCAACCTGGCTTCAACTACTCTTTCCCAAACCTTCATGGTATGGCTCATCAACTTTATCCCTCTGTAGTTACTACAACTCTGTACATCACCCTTCTTATAAATTGGTACCAGAACACTCTTCCTCCACTCATCAGGCATCGTGTTACTGTCTAATATTTTGTTCAACAACCTAGTCAGAAAATCTACCGACACTTCCCCTAAACACTTCCATACCTCCACTGGTATGTCATCTTGCCACTCTTCATCCTTTTTAAAGCTTTCCTGACTTCATCCGTTCTAGAAAGAAATCAAATAGTACTAAATAATAAAATAATATAAAATAAATGATTCTCCAACTTCAACCGATTTTCCTCAAAATAGCTGAGGGACGTACAAAGTGTTGACAGTCTAGTATGTTGTCTTCCATGGTGTCATATTTTATATTGATACTCTTTCTGTGGCATTGTATGGAAAGTACATTGTGAATATGTCCCTTTGTCCACATTGGGAATATTTGGTGGACAAATATCAATTTAAGTTTCAATAGAACCTGATAGTACTAATACATTTATTTTTGTGCATACAGCCCTTCAGAGGCTCATATAAACAAAGTGAACTAGCAGGCATTAGCCTGATGAATGGTTTACGCCAGTGCATGATGATAATTCTTCACAAATATGGCCACGGGTGTGCACGGTCCTCTGCTTCATCACCACCACTGTTCAACTCACCATTTCTTACCAGAGAATTAGAAGAAGCTGCTAGAGCTGCGGGTGCCTCCATGATCTCCTTCTTCATCATGCTTGGTGTTTTTCTTCTTCTTTGCAGTTGGAGGTTGATAAACAAACTCCGTTTTTATTTTGTAGTAACGAGTAACAAATATGGTTATGGAAAATGTATTGGAGTAGAAGTACACATTTTAAGAAATGTTCTGGAGGAAATTTAAAAGTTGTCAGAAATATGAATAAGAAACTACTTGTTATTTCTTTCCCGTTCACATTCGGCTCTTAGCATTCAGATGTAATACATTCATTGAAAATAGAATTTCAGTATCTGCCTTTTCAACAGAGTCTATTCTCAACAAAGGCATCACACATACATCACGCTCCCGACTCATCCAAAAACACAAGCGATGGTATCATGTCATCATCATTTCTGTTAGAACTGACTTTAAGATTTTACTGATCAGTTTTAAAACTTGTTCAGGTCAAGTTATGTGAACGACATGTTGACCCCCCTACGAGCCCAGACGCAGTCTCAGATCCTCAGGTGGATCCAAAGGTGCCTGAGCTTTTGTCATAGTGTCCTCTGACTGAGGAGATCAGTAACTTCCTCACATGATGCATTTCTGTAGAGTCATCCAGCTTTCTATCCGATGCTGATTTTATTTTTTTATTCAATGACTTGCTATTATTATTTGTATTTTTTACAATTCCAACCAATTTTAAATTACTCTTCATTTAATTTCTTCAGATTTCTATTCAACTTCCTCCTATGCTTTCCTAGCTGTGCTGAACTACTTCAATGTGATGCCATTGCCCTCAGTCTCCATTTTTTTCCCCACTGTATGTATTCTTGAGTTCTCTGTGTCCCTCCGTCTTTTTTATGTTGCTTCCTTGTGTCAGTCATCACACTATGACTAAATCACAGTTAAAGAACAATGACATGTTGAACTGTGTCTTGACTAGACTGTGTCACTCGATTGGATAACCACGGTAGCGATTGGCTCAAGAAGAGAAAAAGATGCGCTAAATACAAATCAAAATAAACGCCACCACCATGGGCAGCTGCTTGCTTGATAGTGTAAGCCAACGATGCAATCTGACACCCCTAATAGGTTGAGCCGAATGTCCTGGAATGTCAGGGGATTACACAAGAGGTTAAAGGGGTTTGGAACATTTACTCATTAGTTTCTCTTTGAGCAAGGAACTCGACGGCTTGACGATCTGCCACTTCACGGTGTTCCCATGAGACTAAAGGCAATGTGTGAAACACTTTTTCAAGTTAATGCAAAAAACAATTGGACTCTAAAGATGAGTTCTTACGTACCACATCGGACCACGTTAGTCCATGTCTGTCTGAAACATTTCCTCCATGTTCAAAAACCTCCAAACCTTCATTGGTGGAACCACACTTCTCACCTCATGTTATTGGATGTTATGTGAATCCTGAATGTGTTGTGTTATTATGTGTTTCCTGAACAGTGTATCTTTGCTGAGTGTGCCTACATAAACAGTGAAAATTGTAAAGTATCTTAAATCGGAACTTTCTTTTCATGCATGCATTTATTATTTACGACAAACTACATGTTTTTTTCCCCAAATTTTCATAAAATACATAAAAACAGTGTCATTGCCCAGCCCAGTGATACATGTGCTTCACCCACATAATTACATTTAACATCCCATGTGTGATTCATGTACATCACACAAAGGATTTCCACATTTCAGACAGTTTCAAGTGTAACCGCATGTAGCAAACGTAAGTGAGTCACAGTTCAGTAACACTCACACACTCATGTGCTCCACACATTTACACACAAATGCTGAACAAGATGAATGACCACCACAGAAATGTTCTGATATCTTACAGTGTTTTCGTTTGTACATATTAACAGGTGGGATGCCATTCCTTTGTGGTTTTTGACATGTCTTTTCATCATATCCAGACAGCTATTTGGCAAGAGTTGATATTTTTCTTGGTGGGATCTTGTCAAATCTGGAAGGAAAATGTCCATAAATGTTTGGGTGTCATCAAATTTAAGACACAGAGGAGACTTCTGTCTTGCTGGTAGACACTGAGGTCTCATCCTCCACCATGCCGCCCATTCCAATGGTGCTCAGCATGCAGTTACGGAACTGGAAAAGAGCAAAGACAGGAAGGTAAGTGACAGTGGAAATGACTGGGGGGTGAATGAGGAACAGGCACATGAATATTAACATGCATGAATATTCTTTTAACCAACCTGTTTGTTCATCAGCACATAGATGACAGGGTTATACAGAGCTGAACTCTTTGCAAAGAAGGCAGGCAACGCAGCCGTCATAGCGGTGAAGGCAGCTCCCTTGTTCAGGAAGATCCAACCAGCGAAAGTGGCATATGGTGTCCATGCCACCAGGAATCCGATGACCATCAGGACGCACATACGTGTCACTTCCCTCTCGGCTTTCTGGGTGGATTCAGACTCCTGCTGTTGTGCTGCAGCCTTGAGAGTGTGAAGATAACAACATTTCATCAGCATCCACAGGATGTTTTCTGGAGCTTCATCAGCATGTTAAGTATCAGATATGTTAAGTGCACTTACAGCTTTGACTGTCATCACGAGGCTGCCATAGGTGAAGAAAATGAGGAAGACAGGGACGAAGAAGTGGACGACAAACATGTAGATGACATATGATTCGTTGTTGTAGCCTGGGGCCAGAGTGTAATAGTCAGGTCCGCAGGAGCACTGCATGCCCTCAGGAAGGTACCTGTGTGGGACAATAAGAGATCAACATGAATACATCCATTTGTGTTTATGCATCTACTAGAGCTGCATCAGTAAGTTGATCAATTGAACAAATTGAAACATCAAAAAACATTAAACCAAGATAAAGAATGGAAATGCAAATTTACCTGGACCAGCCAAACAGTGGAGGGCCAGCACATGAGAAAGCCATGATCCAGGTGAAAATGACTCCAGCTGCTGCGTGAGTTCCAGTGAACTTGAAGCTTCCCATGGGTTTGCAGACAACGATGTACCTCTCAATAGCCAGGACCACTAGAGACCAGAGAGCCACCTCACCTATGAGGAGAGAACTTGAATGAGTCACATGTGTCCATGTTGTACACCAGACAAGAAAGGAACTGTATTCTATTCTATTTTATAGACCTAGAGAAGAATAACATGTCTTCTTCATTCTTACCTCCAAGCGTGGCCATGAATCCCTCAACAGCGCAAGCAGTGGCTCCAAGAATGAAATAGCCATTAAGGGCAGATGTGATAGTGATGGTGAATCCGAAGGCGCACATGATGAGACCAGCCACAGCCAGGTTGACCAGGATGTAGTTGAGGGGTTGCCGGAGCTTCTTGTTCTGAGCCGTCACCAACAATGTCAAGCCGTTGATGGGGGTTCCAGTGCAGATCAAGAAAAACATGTAGAAAGCTAAAAGCTTGTAGATCATGGGATCTACCATATAGTACTGAGGATATTCAAAAGGACTTCTAACAACCCCAGTCCTGTTGGACATGGGAATGTAGAAGTTTTTCCCCTCTGTGCCATTGGGCTCATATCCTCCATCCCAAACCATTTTCTTTGTCTCTTGTTGTATCGAGCTTCTTCAACTAAGAGGTGTTGTAGTAGTGTTGTTGGGCAACTGATCAAATGCCTGTGACTTTTATACCTCACCTCTAAACCGTCTTAAGTCTGCCAAACTGCTAAATAGGGATTACAGCGTTGTGAAATAGTCAAACTGTCAAGATGTCAGTAATCAGCCTTACCGGATACCGGACAGAACCATCTTTGACATAATTTGTTGCAGATCCTGAGCATTGCCTTCATCATCTTTATAGATGCACAATAAAGGTGAATCATTTTGAAAGTGAATTCATTTCAGAAAAGGATTTTGTCAAATTTTGACACTGTACATGTGTGCTACCATGTGGTCTGTATGTTCTAAGATAGCTTTTATTAAAATAGGTTGGAAAACTTTGCTTTTTCATATACCTGATTATATTGCCGAAGTGTTTTTAAACTTGCAAATCAGTTCAGAAATTGAATGTGTCACTCATCAAGAATATGTGTCATGATCCTAGTCCTAATTGGACTGACCTCATTAGCTCACTTGGCTGTGAAGCAGGAAAGGCTTATTGTGGGAAATGGATGTCAGCCAAACATTTGGCTAATGGCATAAGGGCAACATAAGAGCAAAAGTCTTTTTAAATACAGTATATCTGAGAATTGAAATGAAATGTCTTCACAAAAGGACTAAAATATCACTTGATTGACACTGACCATATGTCATCTGATTAATGATCAAGTCAATTTAATTGGACTGCTCATTATTGCTCATTACATCTAAGTCACACAACCCGGAATGATTAAGTTGATGGCCAGGTAAGTCCACACATGCATACACTAGCTGATACTACCCAGCGACAGTATCCAGGACAACAAAGTTTTAATTCTCTTGTTCCGTGCACTGAAAAAATGAGAAATCAGTTTTTCATTACTGCAAATCTCCGTAAGTTGATTTGTGCTCAGCTCCCATGCCATTATTTTGGACCAGGAACCTGCTGCAAAATATCTCTCTTTCAACTAGATAGATGACAGACTCCTTCTTGACTGCCTGTGGATTTGTCGCGTCACTTGGAGGTACATTACAAAGGTTAGTAGATACAGCTTCATATCTGTATTTGATGTAGCTAGCAAATATGAGCTTGTGTATAGTATGTAGCTGTTTGACCCAGTGCTCTTAATATGCTGCTGTAGTTTCTGCTGATTGCAAACTAGTATTAGTAAAGTTTCCAGTATTGTGCTGTGGGTTTCCATGTTTGATTCTCAACCAATTCTACAATGTATAAACATGATCTATGTTAACTTGTATTGACCTCGGCATGGCTAAAATGGCAGCATGTTTTTTTGTACTTCATTTTATTTATTTATTTACTTACTTTTTACATATGTTTGCTATTTTTTGCTATTTTCTCCAATAAAAATATTTGAAATTGACATGTACAAAAGTATTTGAGATTAAAGTCACACTTCAATGAGTGGATAGAGAGTCTATCCATCTGACAGGGATAAAAGTAATTTGAACCTTCACTCAGTGTCAGAAATATGTTTGTCTCTTGACTCTGTACCGCAGGTATGGTTTTACTGACATAACATAAAAGCTAATACCACACAGCTATAACTGGACTGAAATGAGTAGCAATAAAATAATTGTTATTTATTGGAAGCATCAGGGATCGTTCAGATTCAATGGATCATGTCTCTGTGCACAAAAGAAACAGACAAGAACAAGTTTTAAAGATGTATATTTATTGACCAGCTACTAATAACACACACAATAAGCAAGTAAACAAGACAAAGAATGGACACAGAAAGTAAAAAAAGATAGGAGATATACTCTGGGTGATGGTGACAGGAGCAAGTTGATTATGGTCAGTTAATAATCTCTTAATAAACTAACTAAATTGTGCATGAAGATTATTGTTGATGGCTAAAACGTGTGTGTCTGTGTGTGAATTAACTGTCTCTGATGCGTGACTGGACTTCAACTCTTCTCAGTAGCTCAGAGATTAAAAGCCAACTTCGAGAGCTGAGGCTGGATTCTGCATGCGACGTCTCCAAAGTAGGTTGTCCTCAAACGTCGTCATGTTCTTGTGATGCTTGGTACTGCTGATGGCACTCGTGATCTAGCAGGCATACAGTGACGTCATCATATTCACACCCTTTGATAGTCATAGCGTGTGTAACTGCATCTGTTGGAGTTGAACGAGTAAAAATATAGTTGTATTGATTTAAAAGCTGTTTTGTCACCACACAAGACATTTTCAAGATGGACTTTTCAAGAAAACATGAACATTGTTATTATTAATAACAAGGTTATTATTGCTTTTATGTGTGTTGTATGAGACAAACCCTTGGTTTGTTTCTTAAGTTAATACATTTATCCTGGCTAAACAAGTCATCTATATGTGACGCAACAGCCCTTTCTACCAAATTTCTTAATAATAAAATGTTTTTTATTGCTAGAAAGTAGTTATTGAGAGATGGATTAACTACTTCTAGAAGAGAGGCATTACATATTAAAGATTTTGTATTCCACCAACAGTTAATTTTTGATTTTTTTTTTTTTTTTTTTTCATTTCTTAGCTGATACACTGTTCTACACTGGCCCAAAGCACAATTTTATGCAGCTGGTGGTCATGTCAGATGATCAAAAGAGGGGAGTACCTATTGAATGCCACACCCAAAAAGGCACAGGCAACCAAGGGGGTGTACAAAATACGATGGGCCATGTTGTGGCTGCCTACTTCTGGCGTAACCTTCAACATGATGTTGAAGAATGGGTAAGACAATATTTTAGCAAAAAAATAATCCTAATTCTTTAGCAAATTCAACATCTCAAGCAATCAGGCACATTTACTGTTTGTTCAGTTAAGCTGACATCTCTTGCAGGCTCGGAGCTGTTACCAGTGCCAGATGAATGACCCAGTCCAACTGCTGTTCCAGGGCTTCATCCAATAAATGTAGACTGAATAATCAATGAACACTGGAAGTATGAACTGATGGAAGTTATCTGTGATGGTCAGGGATACACTTGTGAATACTTTTTAACTATTTAAAGTGTATTTGCAGGTAAAGGAAAATGGGCATATGCTGGATATGGACCTGATTGGGCCCCTTTGTTGCCAGAGGTAACAGTTACATCCTCACAATGACTGATTTGCCATTGTAAATTTGTTTTCGCTGAACTGAATCTTGAAATCTTGAAATCTTTCAAGTATCAATAGATTGGTAGGTATTACATTAGAGACAATTTATGATGTGTTTGTGGCATTGCTGCAGCGTTGTGTTGTCTATAATAGACATGGACAGACATGAAGGGGGCACTAGAGCCTGTGTTCGGAGAGGCAAAGTCCTCTGCCAAGGCACAGCCTGGTATGAAGGAATGGAATTTACAGACAGAGGCATATCAGCTGTCAAAATTGATCCTTTTCATTTTCACCAGGAGATCAACTGTGCAGATCACAGTTACACGTGAGCAAGGTGTGGCAACTTACAGCCAAGTGAAGTTGGAGTACATGTTGGATGAAAACAGAGAAAAATTATTTTGAAATGCTGATGTTTAATTTTCTACATAACATCTGCATTAATTATGCAGAAGACATGGAAACATTTTTAAGAATTCAAGGTCTGTTGCATGTTCCTGGGTCGGTTGGATGGAGACCAATAATTAATTAATACATGCAACACAATACCTCATTATACACATATTTCTATAATTTCTATGATTTCTATGATTTCAAACTAGGGCCGTACAATTTTGGAAGAGTTTCACTTTGAAAAAGGGTGTCATTTATTTCGGGTGTCAAATTATTGTCAGTATAAAATTCAAAAACAACAACAACAAAAAACATTGTCCATTATTCGCCTGTGTGTCAGGCATATCAATTTTGGGAGTGGGGGGTCAGTGAGGAATTATTGTTAGGCTATTAACCTCATTTTCATTTCAATTTTAGTTTTAACTGACACATAATATCTATTTTTAAAAACGGCATTATAATTACGTGTGTAAATAAATAAGGAACAAGCATCCAATAGTGAAGGATCAGAACAGTTCAACACCCGTAGCTCGTGGGAAGTGACGTATGAGCTCATAGCAGCTAAAAACTGCTTCACCCTGTTTAGTCTGATC
Source organism: Lampetra planeri (assembly GCF_965212315.1). Taxonomy (NCBI): domain Eukaryota; kingdom Metazoa; phylum Chordata; class Hyperoartia; order Petromyzontiformes; family Petromyzontidae; genus Lampetra; species Lampetra planeri. Next base: position 11,617 of record NW_027614260.1, on the reverse strand, counting down.
TCTGGGCTCGACTATCTGACCTGAGTCCATCAATCTCAGAGCTCTGCTAGGCTTATATTCAGTTAACATGTCATGGATGTATTCTGGACTTAAATCAATTAGTGAGTTGTACACCAGTAGCAGAACTTTGAATTCTATTCTACAGCTGACTGGGAGCCAGTGTAAAGACTTCAGAAGTGGAGTAATGAGCTCTGATCTCTTTGTTCTGGTCAACACTCGAGCTGCAGCATTTTGAGTGAGCAGCGTTTTTTTATGCATTTCTGGTGGACTCCAGTCAGAAGACATGTATTGTGTAACAGCAGGCCTTTTGTCGAAAAAACAAGCAAAATGGATGATTTTCACATTTAATTTCGGTAGATGCAACGCCCCGGTGTGTTAAACTGCTTTAAGGAGGTGGTTCCTCTCCCCTGTGTTATGCCTTACAACCATTTAACACACACCTACCCATTGTTTAACCCTGACTTAGATCCATCGTTCTTGACATTCTTACTTGTAGTATGCTTGAATCATTTAATAAGTAATCTTCTAACAGATCCTGATCCTGGTTCTTTTTTATCCTTAGATAAGTAATGATGTTTAGTTAGTCTGTAACGTCATCATACATTCTGTGCCAGTAATTTACAAGAGTTCATGGTGTTTGGGGAACATTTACACATGAGTTTAATCATTAGCTCCAAACCACAAATGTGTGTCCCCTGGTGGCTAGTACAGGCACTGCGTATCTGAGTACACATCTTCTCCTCTAACTTGTTACTTGATGTATTAAAATTAACTGCGAAAAAATTGGCAGAATACTGAAATATAATCGGCTCGCATTGGAATTGTGACACAAAATAAATAACCCCGTTGCCAACTGCATCAAGCGATCTGTCTGAACCATGTCAAGTTGTGGATCTTACAGGATAACTACGAATTTCAACTAATCAATACATTTTAAAACAGTATTTAAAGGTGGGGTATGTAAAATTTTTATTCAAAGCTATATTTTTAAGAAAATAATATGTCCACAATGCGTTTAGAGGGACACAGGATGAAAGTGTAGCTTTTCATGAAAAAAATTATATGTAGTGTGAATTAATAATTTTGTATTTTTTTACGGGTCCAACAGTGTATTTATGTTTACATGTACAAGCCGATCGACGGGGCGTTGTGAGTTGCCAGATACGGTCTCTATGCTCGGCACAGAAGGAGTCTGTAAGTCACAGACGTAGAATGACCGGAGAAGAACAAAAAAACAGAGTCAATGTTGGAGAAGCAGATGCTCGATGGACTCATAGAAAGGATTTCATTGGCATCAAAACACACCCGGAAATGCAGACTTTTCTCCTCTATCGTTAAGGTTTTTGTTCTTCTCAGGTTATTCTACCTCTGTGATTCATAACTCTGGGGCTGTGAAGCTGATGCTGCAGGATTTGCCAACTCTGCCTTCTGTTCATAAGGCACCAGTAGCACCAATAGCTTGTACATGTAAACATAAACACACTGATGGATCCATAAAAAAATCTAATGAATTCACACTAAGTATATTTTTTTTCAGGAAAAGCTACACTTTTATTCTGTGCCCCTCTAAACACACTGTGGATGTGTTATTATTATTTTTTTTAAATATAAAGCTTTTAATAAAAAGGATACATAGTTAACCTTTAATTAACGAATTCATGCATAGTGATTAGTTATTAGTTATATTAGTTAGTTATATCTGCTCTTAAGTGTTGAAATCCAGTACCAGTAACATTGGGGTGTGACTTTAATCTCAAATACATTTTGACATGTTAATTTCACTCAAATATTTTAACTGCAGATTCAAAGAAAGAAAGAGTTGAGAATCACACACAGCACAATACTGGAAGTTAAATTTGTTTGCAATCAGCAGAAACTACAGCAGTATATTTAAGAACACTGGGTCAAACAGCTACACTATATATTAGCTCATACATGCTAGCTACATCAAATACAGATATGAAGCTGTATCTACTAACCTTTGTAATGTACCTCCAAGTGACGCCACAAATCCACAACAGGCAGTTAAGAAGGAGTCTGTCATCTATCCAGTTGAGAGAAACAATGGCATGGGAACTGAGCAAAAATGAACTTACGGAGATTTGCAGTAATAAAAAGGATTTCTCATTGAATGAAGACTTCCTTGTCCTGGATACTGTCGCTGGGTAGTAGCTAGTTAACAGCTATTTTACTTTATCATTAATCATAAATCATATACTGCATTTAAAAATAACATGGAAACTTATAATGATACACAAATTATAATAAAATATAACCAGGTGGTTTTCTCTAGAAGACTTTAGCTCCTTTTCTTCAGAATCCCATGCCTCTGTGGCCCATAAGGCATAAGCCAAATGTTTGGCTGACATCCATTTCCAACAATAAGCCTTTCCTATTTCACAGCCAAGTGAGATAATGAGGTCAGTCCAATTAGGATCATGACACATATTCTTCATGAGTGACACATTCAATTTCTGATTTGATTTGCAAGTTTAAAAACGTTACGTCTGCAATATTTTCAGGTATATGAAAAAGCAAACTCTTACGACCTATTTTAATAAAAGCTATCTTAGAACATACAGACCACATGGTAGCACACATTTACAGTGTTAATATTTGACAAAACCCTTTTCTGAAATGAATTCACTTCACCTTTGATTGATGATTCACCTTTATTGTACATAAAGATGATGAAGGCAATGTTCAGGATCTGCAACAAATTATCTAAAAGATGGTTCTATCCGGTATTAAGACTGATTGACAGTTTGACTACCACATCCCCGTAATCCCTATTTAGCAGTTTGGCAGACTTAAGACGAGAGGTGAAGTATAAAAGTCACAGGCATTTGATCAGTTGCCCAACAACACTACAACACCTCTTAGTTGAAGAAGCTCGATACAACAAGAGACAAAGAAAATGGCTTGGGAAGGAGGAATCGAGCCCAACGGCACAGAGGGGAAAAACTTCTACATTCCCATGTCCAACAGGACTGGGGTTGTTAGAAGTCCTTTTGAATATCCTCAGTACTATATGGTAGATCCCATGGTCTTCAAGCTTCTAGCTTTCTACATGTTTTTCTTGATCTGCACTGGAACCCCCATCAACGGCTTGACATTGTTGGTGACGGCTCAGAACAAGAAGCTCCGGCAACCCCTCAACTACATCCTGGTCAACCTGGCTGTGGCTGGTCTCATCATGTGCGCCTTCGGATTCACCATCACTATCACATCTGCCCTTAATGGCTATTTCATTCTTGGAGCCACTGCTTGCGCTGTTGAGGGATTCATGGCCACGCTTGGAGGTAAGAATGAAGAAGACATGTTATTCTTCTCTAGGTCTATAAAATAGAATAGAATACAGTTCCTTTCTTGTCTGGTGTACAACATGGACACATGTGACTCATTCAAGTTCTCTCCTCATAGGTGAGGTGGCTCTCTGGTCTCTAGTGGTCCTGGCTATTGAGAGGTACATCGTTGTCTGCAAACCCATGGGAAGCTTCAAGTTCACTGGAACTCACGCAGCAGCTGGAGTCATTTTCACCTGGATCATGGCTTTTGCATGTGCTGGCCCTCCACTGTTTGGCTGGTCCAGGTAAATTTGCATTTCCATTCTTTATCTTGGTTTAATGTTTTTTGATGTTTCAATTTGTTCAATTGATCAACTTACTGATGCAGCTCTAGTAGATGCATAAACACAAATGGATGTATTCATGATGATCTCTTATTGTCCCACACAGGTACCTTCCTGAGGGCATGCAGTGCTCCTGCGGACCTGACTATTACACTCTGGCCCCAGGCTACAACAACGAATCATATGTCATCTACATGTTTGTCGTCCACTTCTTCGTCCCTGTCTTCCTCATTTTCTTCACCTATGGCAGCCTCGTGATGACAGTCAAAGCTGTAAGTGCATTTAACATATCTGATACTTAACATGCTGATGAAGCTCCAGAAAACATCCTGTGGATGCTGATGAAATGTTGTTATCTTCACACTCTCAAGGCTGCAGCACAACAGCAGGAGTCTGAATCCACCCAGAAAGCCGAGAGGGAAGTGACACGTATGTGCGTCCTGATGGTCATCGGATTCCTGGTGGCATGGACACCATATGCCACTTTCGCTGGTTGGATCTTCCTGAACAAGGGAGCTGCCTTCACCGCTTTGACGGCTGCAGTGCCTGCCTTCTTTGCAAAGAGTTCAGCTCTGTACAACCCTGTCATCTATGTGCTGATGAACAAACAGGTTGGTTTGTTTGGAATGGTTTTAGACTTAGTTTGTTTACTGTTTGTGCCCACTATGATAAATGTATTGCCATTTCAATTTCTGTGTGTATTCTATTTTCCAGTTCCGTAACTGCATGCTGACCACCATCGGAATGGGGTGGCATGGTGGAGGATGAGACCTCAGTGTCCTACCAGCAAGACAGAAGTGTCATCCGTCTCTTAAGTATAGAGGGCTTTTTCATATTACTGGGACATTTTACCTTATGTCTGCTTTTCTTATGTCTGGAAGAATTCTCAATGTGGACGGATTGAAGTTCATGGATGAGTGAACTACCTGACAACAGAAAAATGGGCTCCAGAACAAAACCCATGAACAAAATTTCTTCAGGTTTTTCCTTGAAGGACATTATAAAGTGCTTTTCAACATACATTTAAAATCAGTGCAAATTATTTGAATTAACTAAAACATTCCACCCACACATGTGGAATGTTATTTGACACCACTGAATCTTCGCCCTTTTTTTCCTAAAAAGTATTTTTCTTATGTCAGAAGGTTTTTCTTACATCAAGATGATTTTACGAGCTATTTTTGCCACTTGCTGAGGTGGTTATCATGAATCGTCACTGTATGTATATAAATGGCATAGATAAATAAATGCATGCATGAAAAATGTGGGTTTTTTTTAGCTCTTTTTCTTCACACTACTAAAGGGGTCTTCATTCGTCCACGATCAGAAGGAAAGGGAATGAATTAAGTCGCAGACAAGCTTGTCACTTTGGGGTAAAGTCCTCAGGATCACTTGACCATGACACTGTAGAACCACAACAGGAGTTTCTAAAGCTAAAGTCCACTTAATCCACTTAGCAAGACAAGGAGACATGGGAACATGTGTCGTCTACACCGACGCAGTAGGGTTAATGCTGGTGTTTTACACTGGATGCAAAGATTGGACTATTGTCAGACGGATTAAAGAGCATCTAATAAATTCATTGCTCAAAGTTGATCTTGCAAATTGTATGAAATAAGTGATAAGGATAGCATAGTGGCTCCTACAGCAGTAGGGAGCCACTATGCTATGCAGCCCCAGCTACCCACACTCCTGTCTTGGAAATCTTGTTGTCTCTGGTTTAGCTTTGGGAGAAATAAAAATTGTCTCACCAGAAATGATCGTATAGCTATTTATTGAAGCTTCAAGGCACAGGTCATACAGAGAGCAAGTCTTCTGCAGGAGTGCACGCTTCCGACAAAGTTCGGGCACACTTTATGCACAGCAAGGGGGGGTAGGATGGTGTGATGATGCGCGTAAGAGCTTGTGTAACTGAGGATGAGAACACCTGCACTGCAAGGACACTAACTCCCTGCGTGGAATGCGGGCCTCTAGGAGATAAGATGTAGCAAATAGGCCTCAGCACAAGAGCTGTCTGTGTACAATAGATGAAGCTCACGTATTACTCTCGGATATGAGACTGTAGACAGGCCGCAGCATACAGATATATGTGTTCAGTAAATTAAGTCTATGTACCACTCAGGGAAACGAGACTGTTCTACCATGAAGATAACCGTGATGGGAGACGATGGGTCGGCTGGTATCACCCTACAGGAGTATAGGTTCATTTACGGTTCACACATATAATTTCCATTACACCTCCATTTTTACATATACTTATTTTTGCTTTGGTGTTTAAACTGTGAACTAGTGTAATTTATTTGTAATGATTTTTAATCAGTACGAAGTTCTATACAACTACAACATAATTTTGCTGATCTAAACCCCGAGTGGTGTTGTGTTGTGGGACTTCTGTGCTAGTCATAGTTTGTCCATAACAAACACCATGTTCGAGCATAAGGGTGCTCACAAGTACACGTAGTACCAGGACACCCTAGACCGGATGTCAATGATCAACTTTGTAGTCGAGTCATCTGACCTACGGCCGTATGTTTCCTACACTCGGTTGAAGAGAGCGGCTGAGCTGTCAACTGATCCCCAGCTGGTGGTGAGTTTTGATCCGCAGGTCTTCATGGTCCCACTTCCAGGAGAACTTCGACCAGCTCCCGAGGGAGGCTGGAGACATTGAGTTTGCCTCCATTGTTGATGCAGCCGCTCAGAGCTGTGGTCGCAAGGTCTCCAGTGCTGTGGTGGCGGCAACCCCTGAACCCACAGGTGAACAATGGATGTAAGGAATGCAGTTAAGCTGAAGAAGGAGTCCTATCGAGCCTGGTTGGCTCGTGGGACTCCTGCGGCAGCATGACGGGTACCAGCAGGGCAAGTGCACCGCAGCTCAGGTGTTGTAGGGGCAAAAACTGTGGTCTGGGAAGGTTCGGGGAGGCCATAGAGGAGGACTACCGGTTGATCTCGAAGCACCTCGGGTGGATGAGATCCACCCTGAGTACCTCAAACCCCTGGATGTTGTAGAGCTGTCGTGGCTGACAGGTCTCTGCAGCATTGCATGGCAGACGGGAACAGTGCCTCTGGGACTGGCAGACTGGGGTGGTGGTCCCACTTTTCAAAAAGAGGGACCGGAGGATGTGTTCCAACTATCACAGGGATCACACTCCTCAACCTCCCTGGGAAAGTCTATTCAAGGGTACTGGAGAGAAGAATTTGACCGATAGTTGAACCCTCGGATCCAGGAGGAACAATACGGTTTTCGTTGGTGGTCGTGGGAACACTGGACCAGCTCTATACCCTCTGCAGGGTGCTTGAGCGGTCAGAGGACTTTGCTCAACCAGTGTTTCTGGTGGACCATGTGTTTTGTGGACTTGGAGAAGGCGTTCGACCGTGTTCCTTGTGGCATCCTGTGGGAGGTACTCCTGGAGTATGGGATCGGGGGCCCTTTGCTAAGGGCTGTATGCCAGAAGTAGGAGTTTGGTTCACATTGCCCGCATTAAGTGGGTCCTCTTCCAGTGGTTGTTGCTTTTGTTCCCAGTTCTGTTCGTTATTTTTACGGACAGAATTTTTAGGCGCAGCCAGGGGCCAGAGGGGGTCCGGTTTGGGAGCCACCGGATTTTAACGCAGCTTTTTGCAGATGATGTTTTCCTGTTGGCTCCTTCAAGCCATGACCTTCAGCGTGTATTGGGATGTGAATCAGCACCTCCAAGTCCAAGTCCAAGGCCACAGTTCTCGACTGGAAAAAAGTGGCTTGCCCCCTCCGGGATATATATATAAAATCTTCCTTCAGACTTGGGTCCTCCTCTGGGAGCCTGAGGGTTCTGCACAGGATCTTAGCTGTTCCTAGCATTGTGCTCTTTTGGACAGAGATCTCTGATGTTGTTCCTGGTATCTGCTGGAGCCATTCTCCCAGCTTGGGGGTCACTGCCCCTAGTGTCCCAATCACCACTGGTACTACTGTTGCCTTCACACCCCACATCCTCTCTATCTCCTCTTTCAGCCCTTGGTATTTCTTGAGCTTCTTGTGTTCCTTCTTCCTGATGTTGCCATCACTGGGGATTGCTACATCTATCACCACCACTGTCGTCCGGTGTTTATCCACCATCACTGTGTCAGGCTGATTGGCCATCACCATTTTGTCGGTCTGGATCTGGAAGTCCCACAGGATCTTGGCCTGTTTGTTCTCTGTCACCTTTGGGGGTGTCTCCCATCTGGACCCTGGGACCTCCAGTCCATACTCAGTGCAGATGTTCCTGTACACTATGCCCGCTACCCTGGTTATGCCGGTTCCATGTATGCCTTGCCTGCCAGCATCTTACACCCTGCTGTGATATGCTGGACTGTCTCAGGGGCTTCTCTACACAGCCTACACCTGGGGTCTTGTCTGGTGTGGCAGACTTCGGCCTCTATTGCTCTGGTGTTCAGGGCCTGTTCCTGTGCAGCCTGAGTAGCGCCTCTGCGCTGTCCCTTCAGTCCAGCCTTTTCCAGCCACTGATATGTTTTCTCCATATCAGCCACTTCCTCTATTTGCCGATGGTACAAGCCATGTAAGAGCTTGTCCTTCCATAAAAGTCCCACTCTGGGCCCTCATTTTTACTGGGCATCTTTTGTTGCCTGAGGCATTCACTTAGCAGTTGGTCATTGGGGGCCATTTTCCTGATGTATTCCTGGAGGTTCGCTGTTTCCTCCTGGACAGTAGTGCTGACACTTACTAGTCCTCGGCCCCCTTCCTTTCGCTTTGTGTACAGCCTCGGGACACCTGGACTTGGGTGAAACCCTCCATGCATGGTAAGGAGCTTCCTTGTCTTGATATCAGTGGCTTGTATCTCTTCCAGTTGCCAGGATATTATACCAGCTGGGTATCAGTACACTGGCAGGGCATAGGTGTTAATGGCCTGGATCTTATTCTTGCCGTTCAACTGACTTCTCAGGACCTGTCTTACCCTCTGGAGGTATTTGGCTGTGGCTGACTTCCGAGCTGCCTCCTCATGATTGCCATTTGCCTGTGGGATCCCCAGGTATTTGTAGCTTTCCTGCACATCTGCAATGTTCCTTCAGGTAGGTCACCTCCCTCAGTTGTGATCACCTTTCCTCTTCTAGCTATCATTGGCCCACATTTATCTAGTACGAATGACATCCCGATGTCTTTGCTGTAGGGAATCAATGTCACGCTCATTCTTGGCATACAGCTTGATGTCATCCATGTAGAGGAAGTGGCTGATAGATGTTTCACTTCGGAACTGGTATCCATAGCCACTCTTTGAGATGATCTGGCTGATATATATATATAGAGAGAGAGAAAATGGAAGAGTCTACTGGCTACCAGCTAGCTAGCTGATAATGTGGAAGAGCTAGCTAGCTGGTAGGTTCATGTCTGTGACCACTGACTTCATCGCAATTACATTTACAAACATGACCCTAGAGTTGATTGTCAACAGTTAGTGGGTTGTTTAAAGTCTCATATCAGAATTCTTTACACATACCAAGTGCATCACACAACAAAAGACCATTTAATTTAAAAAAACGCTATTACTTTACTTATAAATAATATGCACCACTCCTGAACAAAAGCATCATAACTTGTTTGTAGAGATGCTCCTAATTGTCCCTCAGTTGTAAAAGTTTTAAATAGTCTTAATAGCGACATACAGACGGTCATACGTTCTCACTGCTAGCAGCCAGCAGTCACTTCATATCACTGGGAAAACTTACCACATTCTTGTTTCCTTTTTTTCGTCATTTTGTTTTTTTTTCTTTTTGCGTGCTCTGAGGGATATGTACGCTCCATTTTCAGCTCTGATATATCAACTGCTGTATGCAGGGGCACGATTAGAGAGATTCCCGACATTGCCTATGGCGTAGGGGGATCAATACTGGCCGTATTTCGGGGGGGGGGGGGCCTTAATAGCCACTAGCCAGCAGCCCTGCAGCTGCGTTGCAGTTTATATAGCAATTCAGTCATTTTGTCACTGATATAAGGACGAATGTCAGCGGTTGTTTGGGGCCCTTTCCAAGTCCAATTGCCCCAAACATCCAGTGCCCCCAATTGCCTGGGTTGCCTTTCCCATTGCGGCGCATCTGTCCAAACGGTAGATGCATGCACACAGACATGCACAATCACACATGCATGCTCACTAGACTCAATAAATATTTCTTGAAAATTAGCTATGTTTTTTTTAATGTCTTGGTTATTTTTTTATTTATCTGGCAAAAGAATACTCAACTACTTCTTATCCTCATAGAAAGGCACTTTGTTCTCAAACCTAAGCTCATACTGTGACTCAAACAGAAAAACATTTCCCAATATAACAGATTTTTTTATTTGTCAAGTGAATGCAATACACTTCCATATTTTTTGAATGAATAAATATTTTTTTTACAAATGAACACATTTTTTTCCAGATGAATAAATATTTTTCTGAATGAACACATTTTTTTTTCAAATGAATGAAATTGTTTTAAAATGAATTAATATTTTAGCGCATATACATTTAGCTTATATAAAATACACATAACCTCACAGGACATGATTCAGCTTTAAATATATCAAATATGTATTTAATTGTTATATTTAACTTGTCATAGATTGCTATTTAATTTGTTGTCATTTCTGATTTGTTCCATATGTCATGGGAAGTGACCCCACGTAATCCACTTACTAGGATCAATAAGATATACCACTTTAAGTCACAGCCACCTGCTCCCTGACTGCACAAATACATAATAATTTATGTTATGCACTAAATAATACATATGTAATATTATATAATACAAATACAGTATCTCAGTACAGCAGTGACGTGCGGTGAGGTTCATGGCTGGTGAGGCACTGACTCCTCAAGAGTCAGATTTACGTTTGTAAGAACTGGAAAAAAAGCATCTTATTTCACTATTCATCCAACAGCATACAACTACTGATAATGCTGATTCTGGTGCTTCAGTACAGTTTAATAAAATTTGCCTATCAAAATCATAAGAAAAAAAAAGAATAATTCTTATCGGCCAAAAATGTATGCTTGGCTTCAACAGATGCTCTGTTAAAGCCAGCACTGCAGTGAGGAAAGCACCTGCCAGCTTGCGTACGCCCCCCCCCCTTGAGTTGAGGCAGAGTACTGTGTGCCTCACCTGATGACTTTTTCTCTGCACTTTATCGCGCGATCATCAGGAATCGTTCTCTCACACATACATAAAAGAACATTACACAGACTGCAGAAAGTCATGGTGTATCACGAATATTTCTGTAAAGTTCATATTGGCGACATGCTGAGGAACAGAGACCGGGCCACGCGGAATGCCACCCAGTTTGTATTGGATCATGGAGTCAGTGCCGGTGTCCTCACCCGGGGTTTCTGCCCTGGATTTGATCGGAAAAAACTCAAATACGGGCAATTTTTTACTCAATAACATGTCAGAAATGTGTAGTCATATACTGCAAATGCACTTTTTAGAATATTAATATTTATTCAAGTACACTTTCTTCTTGTCTTTTTGTCATGATGACAGGTGAGCCTCCCCCTGGCCGCACGTCACTGCAGTACAGATACAGATACAGCCGCCGACAAACAGGAACTCAAATCACCGCCAGAGAACCGGGTTCACAGCGGTGCCCGAACCACTGCTCATTTCCATGGAGACCCAACCTGCTCCCAGGCCTCCTGCCCAGTGTTGATCTCACGTCCCCGCAAAGTCAGACGCTGCCCCCCACCCCCCCCGGTGTGGGATGAACAAACGACAGCGAGTCACGTTCAAGCTGGATTTACACGAGCGTCCTGTGTGTGTGTGTGTGTGTGTGTGTGTGTGTGTGTGTGTGTGTGTGTGTGTGTGTGTGTGTGTGTGTGTGTGTGTGTGTGTGTGTGTGTGTGTGTGTGTGTGTGTGTGTCACCGGCATGGTTTTCCGCTCACAGACATCTTTGATATAGTTGTGTGCAAACACTGAAGTGGCGCTGATGAAGAGCGGGGGCAAGTCATGTGACGCAAACAGCCCAATGACACTGGTCGCCCCAT